>NC_058411.1:121091458-121188951 GCF_002201575.2 Neomonachus schauinslandi | reverse complement strand
AGAAGAAGAAGAAGAAGAAGAAGAAGAAGAAGAAGAAGAAGAAGAAGAAAGAAGAAGAAGCGGAAGAAGAAGGGGAAGAAGGAGAAGAAGAAGAAATATATATATAACACATATAAGAGACTAAGTATGAGGATAATGGTGCTTCATGCTGCCTCTATCTCACTTAAGATAGATACAAAGTCAAATCACACACGAGCACATCTAATTCACAGACCTAAGTTATACTTGTAATCAAGGAGCTTAACAAATACAGTTTTGAGCTTTTCCACCTCTGTAATACAGGGAAACATATAAGAAGTTTGGAAATGATGATGACTGAGCCAGTCCACAAGAATTAAATACAGTTGGTTGTATCAAAATTCATCAAACTATTATCTTACTGGTGGACCTCTAAGCCCTATCCATTTTTTCTCTGCCATCAACAGTGCATCTAAGTAAAGTTTCTACAAGATAAATAGAAGATAAATTAGAGGTTACAGGATATGTATATATTAATAGATACCACAAGGGAAAAAAAAAACATCAAATTTATATGCCCATCCAAACTATTGCTATCACAGGTTCCTATCAATTGTTCATAATTTTGTGAATCTGTTGGGTAAAAAAATCCCACGTTGGTGTTTCAGTAAATGTTTCTCTAATTACAAATGAAATAATGGTTCTGATCACCCCCTATATTCTCCATTGGTGAGGGAGTGATCCTCTGTCTTAATTAAATAGGATGAGACAGATGACACCTGGCCCTGGGCAGAAGAGATTCTCAGCAGTTTATTGTTCACATATGCTCATGGTCTTGGGGAGGAAGACACTGAATACCACACAGGTCCACATGGGGCTGCAGGGGGGCTGTGGGAGACAAGCTTTTCAGAGGATGTGATTGACTTTTTTGAATAATTTCATGGGCTGGCAGGGAAGTGAAGGCCAGTAGGACCAGGTGGAGTACATCTGGTGTAGCTGAAATGGTAATTAGCCAGGTTAAGAGCCTTTCCCACTGGGTGGCAGGGGAACCCACAGTTAGACATTTGGGGCCCCATGGGGTTTAAAGATGTCAAGGTGGCACATGAAATTTTAGGCCTTTAGATGTTTAAGTTATATGTCTTTTTCTCTGAATTTCTCATTTATGTCTTCTATCCAACTTAACTGCATTGTTTCCAGGATTTAATTTTTTTTTTTTTCTGGTTACCAACTATTTTTTTTCTTACCCATATTATAAATATTTCCCCCCAGTCTGTTTTTTTCTTTTTTCATTAAGAATGCCCTTTGGGGGGGCACCTGGGTGGCTCATTCTTTGGGCATCTGCCTTCGGCTCCGGTAGTGGTCCCGGGGTCCTGGGTTCGAGCCCCACATGGGGGTCCCTGCTCCGCGGGAAGCCTGCTTCTCCCTCTCCCACTTTCCCTGCTTGTGTTCCCTCTCTTGCTGTGTCTCTCTCTGTCAAATAAATAAATAAATCTTTAAAAAAAAAAATGCCCTTTGGGGCACCTGGGTGGGTGGCTCTGTCCTTAAGTGTCTGCCTTCCGCTCAGGTCGTGATCCCCAGGTCCTGGAATCGAGCCCTGCATAGGGCTCCCTGCTCAGTGGGAAGCCTGCTTCTCCCTCTCCCACTCCCCCTGCTTGTGTTCCTGCTCTTGCTGTCTCTTGTCAAATAAATAAAATCTTAAAAAAAAAAAAAGAATGCCCTTTAAAAACTAAATCTGACTTTGTCACTATGCTGCTTACAACATTTCAGCGACTTTTAAAGCAAATTCCAAAATTTTCGATGTGGCTGGGTACCCTGCCTACTATCTTATGCTCATGCTCTTTCTGGCCTCACTTCTGTCCTCATTTATTCCCATACTCTTTTGTCCCTTCACATATCTGATTCTTCCATCTCCAGCCCTCCTGCTGGAGATTCTCTTCATGCATTACCATGACAGACTCATGTATATTGAGAAATAAACAGCAGCAGGTGCAGTAGAACTAATGAAAGATGGTCATAAACCCCAAGCATTGTGGGCATTTATCATGTTTCTTGTATTTTTCTCCACTGACTTTTCCAATAGCCATTTTGTTTATTAATTTTAAACTGAACATTTGCATGGTGCAATTTTTTTTTTTTAAATCAAGTCTGTAGTGAAAAGAAGGTCATCCTCCCCATCTGTTTCTGAGTGTTCTTTTCCCAAGAAGATTGGTTTCTTGGGTCTTCAAACTTCTAAGTATGTGTGCTCACACCAGATACATTGTTTTGCACCTTCTCACGTTGTTTTTTACTTGCTTCATTCCTTTGCAGTATATGTAGAGCTTCGTTCTTTTAATTTGCTTTATATTAAATCACATGGATCCACTGCTCTTCAAGCCAGCAGCTCTCTATTGGTGGATATATGTGCATCACTGATACGTTTCTATTACAATGTTGCAAAAAATAATCATGTTCATACCTCATTTAGTCAAGTGTGAATTTATTAAAAAAAGATGCGTTAGTCAAAGAGTACGTGAACTTTTAAATTCTGATAAGACAGGACCTTATTGTTTCTTATAGTGGTTATGCCAAATTGCACTCCTACCAGCAATGTATAAACCGTAACTTCTACAATTGTTTATCAAATCTGATAAGCAAAAACTGTATATTATTGGTTTTAGTCTGCATCTTTAACTGATAAAAGAAGCACAGTTGTTGTTCTCGTGTTCTTTTACTATGTGCTTTAATGTTTTATTATCTTTTGTTCACTTTTATTGGTCATTTGGTCTTTGTTCTTATTGATTTGTAGGTACTCTAAATATTATGGGACTATATATATCACTCTTTTACAGTCATAAAAGTTGCAAATATTATGCTTCTGTTTTTCATTTGTCTTTTTAATTATCTATTTTTAAACAGAATTTATCATATTATTTCAACATAAAAATTATCAATACTTTTATAGCTTTGAGTGTTGTGTAATAGTTTAAGATGCCTTCCCTATTCTACTTCTTAATGGAAAATGTCATTGCTTTTCTAGTATTTTTATGTTTTCTCTCTTAGGATATGAGACTTAGATTATTTAGGATTTATTTGTGTGCCATGTCAGCTAGGGCTCTAACTTTTTTTTTCCTTATAGATACAAATTGTCAACATCATATTTTGAAGAATACATTTTTTCTTACTTATTTAAAATGTTGCCATAACAACTGACTAAATGCCTTTATATATTGTGCAGTATTTATGGACTTTTCATTCTGTTCTGTGGATTTCTTGATTTGTGGACCAGTAGCACACTCTTTTATTAAGGTATATTTATAATATAGTTTAATATCTGAATGGGTTTTCCACCCTCATTATGTTTCATATCCAGAATTTTCCTAACTACTTTCCTTTTCCGTTTTCCTCTTTAAAATCCAGAATCAACTTGTCTGGTTCCAAAGGAAAAATCCTATTGGTATCTTTTATTGGATCTCAAATACAGCTTAATGTAATTGACATCTGATTACTGTCTCTTTCAATTCAACATCACTGTATGGTTTTCCATTTGTTTCAGTTTCAGACTTAAGTGCCTCAAGAGCACTTTACAATTTTCCTCATAAAGGTCTTACAGATTTCTTATTTAAATGTTGAATAATTCTGTTGTTCTTGTTATCACTTATAATTGTTGTGTGCAGATGGAGATAAATATATAAACATAAATATAAATATAAATAAATAAATAAATAAATATTATCCAGCTCCTTTATCAAATTCTTTTTATTTGTTTTATATCAGTTGATTCTCTTAGATTATCCAGGTATACAATCATACTAATCGCAATCAAAGATAACTTTACCTCGGGCGCCTGGGTGGCTCAGTTGGTTAAGCGACTGCCTTCGGCTCAGGTCATGATCCCGGAGTCTCGGGATCGAGTCCCACATCGGGCTCCCTGCTTGGTGGGGAGTCTGCTTCTCCCTCTAACCCTACCTCCTCTTGCGCTCTCTCTCTCACTCTCTCTAATAAATAAATTAAAAAAAAAAAGATAACTTTACCTCTTCCTTTCCAGCTTCCATATGCCTTCTTTCTTCCTAAATTTTTCAGCTATGGCCCCTATAACAATGTTTAATAGCAGTAACGGCGCTTAATATCCTAATCTGGGTCCTGACCTTAATGGAAATGCTTCAGTGTTCTCCCATTATAATAATAATAATGGATTTGAGGTTGATATATATATTTCATCAGTTGTGATTTCTTTAAAAAGTCCATTTTTAAAACCAAGAATAAATGTAGAAGGTTATTAAAATATCTTTGGAATTTGTAGAGATGGCTTTTTTCATTTTTTATTTAATATAATACATCATTTGAATATATAATAAATTAGATAAATAGGTTTTGCAGCATTAAACCATTCTGGTATTGCTGTATGATTCTGTACTGCTGGATTCTGTTTCTAATATTTTATTTAGGACATTTACACTAATATTCATGATAAAGACAGATATGTATCTTTTTGTGCTATCTGGTTGAGATAATTATAAAGTTGTTTCATTAAGAAAATTTCCTTCTTTTACTGTGCTCTGAATGGCTTAAATATAACATTTATGCAGTTCTTAAAGATTTGGTAAAGTTTTCTCCATGTAAGTAATCGGGCCTGTTGTTTGAATAACTTACTTACTGAAAAATTTTCTAAATTTTTATGAAAATTGTTCTATTTGAATTTTCAGTTTCTCCTGAGATCATTTTTGGTATTTTTCCAAGAATTTCTTAGGAAATCATCTAGTTCATTCAGGTTGTTCCACATGTTTTTTTTAGAGAGGGAGAGAAAGAGAGAGAGTGTCGGGGGAGGAGCAGAGGGAGACAGAGAAAGATAATTTCATGGAGCCTGACTCTGGGCTGAATCTCCGGACCCTGAGGTCATGACCCTGAGATCAGGACCTGAGCGGAAATCAAGAGTCCGACTTTTAACCAACTGAGCCACACGGGTGCCCCTTTCCATACGTTTTCATGAAATTGAGCCAATTAGTCTTACTTATTAATGTTCTCTTTTTCGGTATTAAAAAACTGTTTTTTCCCCCCTCCCCTTGATTATGTTAACTAAAACTAATTAGGTTTAAGAATCTGATTCTGGAATTTGCTTCTACAATTTTCTTATTTTTGTTTTATTATTTTAAAAATCTTATATCCTTACTAATGGTTTCTTTCTGCTCCAATTAATTTTGTTGTATTTCATGAATTTGACCCTGAGCATTGTTATAGCTGGATCCCATAGTGCCTGATATATGTTTCATTATCATTTTCTTTATATTGTATCATATTGGTTTTAATTTACTTTTTAATCCAAGAGATTTTATTTGCAGTTTCTGATATTTGTATTTGATATTTTTGCTGTAAGATTTTAGTTTCGCAGTAATGGGTTCAGAAAATGTTTTGTCAATTTTTCTTTTACATTTTGGAATGTATTAAGTTTTACTTTGTGGCTTAATACATGCTCAAATTTTGTGTATGTTTGGTCACCTGGAATAATGATGTTACATTCCCTATAGTCTGAGTGTGGAAGAATGATAGTACAGTCTCTATAGTCTGAGTGTACATATGTATATACACACATACCTTTTACACACATAAGTATATGTTTATATATGTATCTATCAATGAATTATACATGTGTGTCTATACATATATATACATAGAAATAAGTATATGTGGTATAATTCACCTGATAGTTATATATGTAATACAGAGTGCCCCTCACTATGTATATAAATTCCAAACTCCACATTGATTAATAATAATAATTTACTTAGGGGCGCCTGAGTGGCTCAGTCAGTTGAGCATCAGACTCTTGGTTTTGGCTCAGGTCAAGATCTCAGGCTCACGAGATCAAGCCCTGTGTCAGGCTCTGTGCTGGGTGTGGAGCTTGCTTAAGATTCTCTCTCTCTCTCTCTCTGCCCCTCCCCCACCACTTGCACGCTCTCTCTCTCTAAAAAGAAAAATAATAATAATTTACTTGATCAATAATTTACCTGGTCAATTATGTGATTTAAACGTTTTCTAGTCTTTTTGGTGGCAACATTGCCCTCTCAAGGAACAAGTGCAAAGCATTCAAGTCCCCTACCAGTCTTCCCTGAATTTTCTATAGCTTTTGTTTTCTAACTGTTGATATTGTATAACTAGGTGCAGGTTTTCATGACTGGTAGATCTTCACTGAGAATCATACTTACTTTTTTTAATCATAAGGAGCCCTCCTTTGTCTGAAATGAAACTGAAGTCGTTTTCTTTCTAGATAAGAACCACAATGGCAAGGGCATTGACCAGTGTGGAGAGAGACTGGTGCCCTGACATGAAGCATGTTAAGAAAATGTCAGAGCAGAAAATGCCATCTCTCCTGAGGAATGACATTCTTTGCACTCAGGGGTCAGCCAGGGGTGGTGGGGAGGTCAAAGCAACTCTGTTGCTGGCCACTGAACCATAGCGGGAAGGGAACGTTGAGATGAACTGTTTTCACTGACCCTGCCACATTTGCACTCCCACCTTCTCTACTAGCTGAACAGGGCTACTGTCTGTTCTCTTCAGAGATGAGTCATACAGAGATAAACAGCCTGAGCCTATGGATAAAGACTGCTATCAAGCAGCAAATCAGCTGCATCCTTGGATGGAGGGAGTAAAGACAAGGGGAAGATTTCACAGAGAAAATGCTTTATGAAAATATTTGGAAAGCAAAGGATATTATCTGGCAGAGAGACCAGAGAGGTCAATTCCAGTAAAACAGCTTCATCCAAGAAGAGATACACAGCAATGAGGACGGGCAGAGTGCTTGCCCCACCAAGGCCAGCGATGTGGATTGGGAGGCTGGAGGTTTAAAACAGCAGGGTGAAAACTGCATCACTCTTGCATCTTTTGCTTCTCTGCCATTATTTTTCTTTTTCTTTTTTTTTTTTAAAGATTTTATTTATTTATTTGAGAGAGAGAATGAGAGAGAGAGAGCACATGAGAGGGGGGAGGGTCAGAGGCAGAAGCAGGCTCCCTGCCGAGCAGGGAGCCCGATGCGGGACTCGATCCCGGGACTCCAGGATCATGACCTGAGCCGAAGGCAGTCACTTAACCAACTGAGCCACCCAGGCGCCCCCTCTGCCATTATTTTTCTAAAAGCATTTTCAAAATTCTCTAGGTCTTCATACTTAGTTTATGAGATTTCCCCCAGGTCTGTCTGCTGAGACCTAATTGTATCATCCCCCTCATATTTTTTTTTTTAATCTTTTTTCATTGCTTCATACAGATTTTTCATTTTTGCAGTATTCTCCCTCTTTTCCAAACTCTGAACTCCCAAGCTTTGTTCACATCCTCTCCCATTGTCACCTGGCCTGTTATTTGAGCATCCTAACTTTTACAGGAGCCCTTATTTCAAGGACATCACATGCTATCTGCTACACATAATATTTTTGGCAGCAACGAAGAACTGTTGGTCAGAATTCCTCTCTGCTTCCTTGGATAATGGCCCTTGTGATGTATGTCTTTGATATATCCTTGTCTTGTCTTTACTCCCTCCATCCAAGGATGTAGCTGATTTGCTGCTTGATAGCAGTCTTTATCCATAGGCTCAGGCTGTTTATCTCTGTATGACTCATCTCTGAAGAGAACAGACAGTAGCCCTGTTCAGCTAGTAGAGAAGGTGGGAGTGCAAATGTGGCAGAGCATGGCTAGGCTGGCTTGGGGTCTCAGATGACAGAGGACAACTTTTCATTAACACCCTAGCTCCAGTCAAGATGTCAAAGCTTTTCGTTGGGGGTGCCTGGGTGGCTCAGTAAGTTAAGTGTCTGCTTTCAGTTCAGGTCATAATCTCTGCGTCCTCAGATTGATCCCCTCTTTGGGCTTCCTGCTCAATAGGGAGTCTGCTTCTCTTCCCCTCTTCCCCTCCCCCCTGCTCATTCTCTCTCCCTCTCACATAAATAAATAAAATATTTTAAAAAGAAGAAAAGAAAAAGAAAAAAAAAACCCTTTTTCTTTAAAATTGTAACTATGGGGGCACCTGGGTGGCTTAGTTAGTTAAGCATCCAACTCTTGGTTTCAGCTCAGGTCATGATCTCACGGCTGTGGGATCGAGCCCAGTGTCAGGCTCCATGCTGAATGTGGAGTCTGCTTCAGATTTTCTGTCCCTTCTCTGCCCCTCCTCCTATTTGTGCACTCTCTTGCTCCAAAATAAATAAATAAATAAATCTTAAGGAAAAAAAATAAAATTGTAACTATGTTCCTGTTTTATAGAATGGATACCTCTTGTTCTCTATTTAAGATGGATATCTTTTTCTTTATATATATATTTTTGCTGTTGTTTATATATATTTTTGGTGAGTGTTGAAGAAGAGTAAGAGTAAGAAAAGTCATCTTTAAATAATGTCAGTTTATGTTTTATAATGAATAAATTCTGGTCCTTATCCTTGAGTTTCCCCCACATGAAATGGAGGAGGGATAAGATTAGAAGAAGTCAGGAGCAGTAAACTAGTCTGACCCACTTTTAAAAGAAGAATTAAAGCTTATTTTTATAAACATCAAATAAACATGCACTAAGTTTCTCTGCTTACTGTGGTCCTTGAAGTTCACTAGTCATTTATAACCAGACCTGCACGTGGTCACCTGGCTTTGGTTCCAGACCTTAGCTTCCTCTTCTGTAAGATGAACTGACTGCACTAAACATAGTGAGAAAAAATATAAACTCTATCATTTGCTCCTAGAGTAATTCTCAAAATATGAAGAAAAAATCTTAATCTCTAGAGATAGTTATTTGCTTTCTTTTCCCTAGAATAACTGAATTCTTCAAAATCAAATTCTGCAGGAAGAAATGAAACCAGTAAGTTCACAACTATGAGACTGATGCACTGATGCCCTAATACAGAAGTCAGTTGGTAATTAATAATTGAGAATCTGTCCTGGCAGTTCCCGGGTGCATCCTTGTTGCAGAAGACCTTGAGATCCCCCAGCAAGTGGTTAAGCACACGGTATTAATTTTTTATTAGGCTGTCAGCCTTGTGTATCTCCTCCAAAAACATGTAGCCCATAAAAACATACTTCAGTTCTCTTCAACTGATTTGATGCAATTTTCTTCAGTTTTGCCTAGTCATATTTAATGCTCTTTTTACACTTATGTCCAAAAAGGAGAGGGGGAAATGCAAAGACCATATTCTAAAGTAAGAAGCAATATAGGGTAAAATAATTAAAGTCTTGGATCCCTCCAAAAAAAAAAAAAAAAAAGCAAAGCAGAGTGGACCTTACTTTATGCAACCTCTATCAGAAAAATTTTATTTCTAACTTGGTAAAGTGATAGGAAACTTGTTAACTCTTGTAGCCAGACAAAAAGATAATAGCACTTTTGGCTATAGAGATGTAATTGGGCTTTTATTTAAATGTGGCAGGGAGTTTGTGCTCATTATAGGAAACAAATGAACAACAACAAATCATCTTTTGGATTAATCCCCCATGAAGTATTGATGTTGGAGGACCAGAGAACTCACCCAATGCCACTTACTTATGTTGCAATCAAATGATAGAGCTAGGACTTGATAGAAAACAGCTCTCTGCACGTTTGAATGGTAATAGTAAGTATCATCATCATCATGACAAAATATTCTCTGTTGCCATTGTTGTTTTTAGATAGAAAGAGTAAGAAAGATTGCAGGTCATAAATGTAATTATTAATATTGTCATGGGAAAACATTAAATTTGATCATCCTCTTGTCTCTGCTATACCTAAGCCCCTTCCCTGACTTCTAATTCCTGTTACTCTCTCAATCTGGCAATTTCCTTTAACCCTTATTGTCTCCTTACCCAATTAGATAGAGGAACATGGGGTAAAACCTATCTGAAAAGTCCCACAGAAGGTTCATTCAGATTCCTAATAGATAATGAATGTTGAAAAGTCCTTGACCTATCCTATGTTCTTCCAAAAACAGGTCTGTGCAATACCACTATAGTAGTGCCTTGCAAGGACATCTGGAAGGATGGATTTAAGCCTGGTGCACAATGAAAAATCAATGAAGCTTTGTAAGGGTTAAATGAGAGGCAAAAATAGCACAATTCTTTCAACATGCACTGTTTACTGAATCCCATGAAGAAGCAGGCACCATGCCAGGGGCAGGAAGTTGAGAAAAAAAGAAGTTGGCCAACCCTCAAGGGACTCTCCTTCCAGAGCCGGGCAGTGGAGTTCATAATTAACCAGGGAACTTCAAGGACCAAGGTAAGTAGAGAAACTTAACTGCAGTCTTTAATGGAGGCTCATAGCAGAGGAAAGATTGATGGCTGAGCTGACAATGGCTGGTGGGAGAAAGAGGAGGAGCCTGGGGTGCAGGTCGGCAGAGCACCATTTGCCAGTGCTGTAAACTATAAATTTTGCATAAGTCTATGTCAGGGTGATGACTGGTAAGAGCAGAGGCTAGATGAATAGGTAAGGAGCAGCCCTTGTCATGAATTCATTGGTTTTCAGTCATGTCCCATAGCAAAATGGGGGATAGGGAGGAGTTTAAGTGGAGGGATACTGTAATTCAATTTACATATTATAATCATCACACTGACTTCAATTTGTAGAGCACAGGAATGTTTTAGGACTGAAAGGAAGAGACCTGTGAGGAATAAGCCAGACAAAAATTTATGAGGGCTAAACTTTGGTGGTCATAGCAGAAGGGCTGGGAGAGAAAGAGGTACTTGATGGGGAGCCTTTTTCTAGGTGTGCCTAGGTCCTCCCTCTGCCCCCATTCTTGGTTAGGGAGTGAGCCTTTCCAGGACTAACCATGTCCTTAATCCAAGCACCCTTTCATTTTATGGTCAGGGCTGAGTCAGTGGATGTTCCCTTGGTCATTTCCATTACCTATCACCACCTGTCTTACTTAGACTCACCTGTGCAGAGGCTGTTTTTTTTTTAAAAAAAAGAACTTAACTGTAGTGGGAAGTCCCAGAACCCACACCTTAAAGCTGTTCTTCAGGAGTGTGCATACATGTGCCAACCCACATCAACCAATGGATCCTAAAACGGCCTTTAAGTGAATCAGGGATGTGTTACCCAAATGTTTACTGAAGATGCACATAGAAACTCTGCTTCTGTCTCAAGGTTATTATTTACTATAGAAATTCAGAATTCCCTGTAGACCTTTCTGAGTGATTGATCAGAAGACCTTTTTATATCATTGCAGGGAAATACAGATTCAAAATTGTTTTAAGTGTATGGGTTGGAAACAGTGCCCTTTTTTTCTTTTTTAAAAATCATTTTTAATAGTGGTAAAATACACATAAAATTTACCACCTTAACTGTCTATAAGTGTACAGTTCAATGGCATTAAGTACAATCACATGGTTTTGCAACCATCACCACCATCCATCTCTAAAACCCTTTCACCTTCTTAAACTGAAATTCTATACTCATTAAACAGTAGTACCCCATTCATCCTGAACCCTGGAAATCACCATTCTATTTTCCATGTCCAATGAACTTGACGACTCTAGGAACATCATATAGGTGGAACCATACTGTATTTGTCCTTTTGTGTCTGGCTTATTTCACTTAACACAACGTCCACAAGTTTCATCCATGTTGTGGCAGGTGTAAGAATTTCCTTCCTGTTTAAGACTAATATTCCATGTGTACATACCAAATTTTGTTCATCCATTCATCCATCGATGGGCACTTGAGATACTTCCTCTTTTTAGCTATTGTGAATAATGTTACTGGGAACATGGAATACTCTTTATTTTTAAACATGGGTGTTGGTCCTAATCCTGGAGATTCATGAAATTCCTCTCTAACTTCTCTGTTCTTTTTTTTTTTAAGATTTTATTTATTTATTTGAGAGAGAGAATGAGATAGAGCATGAGAGGGGGGAAGGGTCAGGGGGAGAAGTGGACTCCCTGCTGAGCAGGGAGCCCGATGTGGGACTCGATCCTGGGACTCCAGGATCATGACCTGAGCCTAAGGCAGTCGCTCAACCAACTGAGCCACCCAGGTGCCCCTAACTTCTCTGTTCTTTTAGCACTACTCCCCTTCCAAGTTCTGGGATATTTTGTCTCTACTAAATGAAAAAGTATGATGGATATGATAGTCCATTTGATGGAAGGCTAAACACATACCTTGAACAAATCACTTAATTTCTTTATGACTTAGTGTTCTTGCCTATAAAACAGGTATTACTTTCCTCCTAGGCTTATAAGGAAGACAAAAGGGGAACATTTTCTGTAAGGAATTTAGCACACAGCCTGCCACAGGCTGACTACTGAGCAAGTGGAGGCTGGTAGTTCCTTCCTTGTAGTTAGACTCAGAGGGAAGGGTAGAATTCATTCATCTAGGGCATGAGGAGTGGACAGAGACACACTTGTAGCTAGAAATACTGTGAGGGCAGGTGCACACTTAAAGATTTTCATGCAAAAGGATTGGCCTCAGTCACTGGATATGGGAGGTTCTTGATGAATTCAACCAGGAGCCAATAGGACTTCCAGGGGGATTGCATTGCAGGAGAGAAATGCAAGCCTGGCAAATAAGGGCCCTGGATTCCTCAGCTCCCTGATCCTGGTACTCTGCCTGGGATAGTATGGGTAGAACAGCTCCCAGAAGGGGAATTCACCCTGTTATAGGTGGATTCTGCATCCCCCTCAAATTCATATGTTAATGTCCTAACCCCCAGTACATCAGAATGTGACCTTATTTGGAGATAGAATGAAAAAATGAGGTCACTGGAAGGATCTTAATCCAATATGACTCTTGTCCTTATACAATGGGGAAATTTGGAGACAAAGCTATATACATTTGGAGGCAAGACAATGTGAAGAGACACAGCAGGAAGACAGTCAAGTTGAGAGGCATAGAACAGATTCTTCCTCAGAGCTCTTAGAAGAAACCAACACTGCTGACATCTTGAATTTGGACTCCTAGCTTCCAGTGCTGTGAGACAATGAATTTTTGTTGTGTAAGGGACTCTGTGATACAAAAATCCTAGGAAACTAACATGCACCTCTAAACCATTTCAGGGGTGGCTATGGAAGACCCTGGTAAGTCAGCTGAACCTAAGGAAGCAAATTGGCTGACCAAGCAAACTTCTGGTCTTCAAGGACAATTTAATGCCTATTTGGCATACACGTAAATAGCCATTTGGCAGTGGGCAGAAGGGTGACTGAAGTATTTTATTAAAGTAAGCATATAATTTGCAATTGGTTTTATAAGAAATTAAAAAAACCAAATTATAAAAAATTTCAATAAAAATGTACAGAGTTGACAGCAGAATCACTTTTTCTTTATAGTAAAAATAAAAACATTTGTTTCTCATATACTGGCTAAAATTTTTATAATGTATTCCCCAACTGATAGCTGCAATATTACATTTTAATGAATAGTCTCACAGTTAATTCATTTATTGAAAACAGTTTCACCATTTGGACCATACAAATCAATTGCTCAATGTTAAGGCAATGTTGATAGAATTTGTCATATGTAACATGAAGTCATAAAAGTCTTTTCAGGATACAGATATAATCTGGACTGGTTTCTCTACTAAATTCTTTACATTTCTAAGTCAAGGAAGTTTCTTTTACTTCAGCATGACTTTGGAGCTGCGTGGTCGAATTTTGGAGAGCCTGAAGCTGTGGTTGGGAGGAATTTACTGGTGGCTGGCTCAATGACAGCGACCACTCCCCGGCTAGGCTTTCCTCTCGTTGTAATCAGAGAGAGGTAGGAATTACCACCATTCTTTTTTTTTAACGTTATGTTAATCACCATACATCATTAGTTTTTGATGTAGTGTTCCATGATTCATTGTTTGCGTATAACACCCAGTGCTCCATTCAATACATGCCCACTTTAATACCCATCACCAGGCTAACCTATCCCCCCACACCCCTCCCCTCTAGAACCCTCAGTTTGTTTCTCAGAGTCCATAGTCTCTCGTGGTTCGTCTCCCCCTCCGATTTCCCCACCTTCCTCCTTCCCTTCCTGCCATCTTCTTCTTTTTTTTTTTTAACATGTAATGTATGATTTGTTTCAGAGGTACAGGTCTGTGATTCAACAGTCTTACACAATTCACAGTGCTCACCATAGCACATACCCTCCCCAATGTCTATCACCCAGCTGCCCCATCCCTCCCACCCCCCACCATTCCAGCAACCCTCAGTTTGTTTCCTGAGATTAAGAATTCCTCATAACACTGAGATCATATGACCACCTTTCTTAAATTCTTATTTTTGCTGCAACACTAACATGCAGTGTTCTCTTGCTTTGTCCTCACGTAGTCCATGGATGTCTGAAATATTGCGTGGCAGCAAGGAGGCATTGACTTTCTCAAAGAACTCTGCAGTAGCAGGCAGATGACTCCATTCATCTGCTGCTGGGGGCTTCCCTGGTGGGCATTAAATGTGGCAGCACCCCTGCCTCCCCCACACTCCCCACTTAATGAGCTTCTTTTGCTTTGCTGTTCTGTGGCTCTATCCTCTCTTCTCCCGGTGCTGGAAAGCCCACTGCCCTGTAGCCATCTTCCTCAGGGAAATAATCCAGTAGATATAATTTCAGTTTCTTTCTTTCCTTTTTTCTCTTTAGACTTCTATGCAGAAGTGACACATTTTAGTGAAAAACTCTTGTGCTATAATGGTTTTTATGGGGTTCTTCTCAAGAACACAGTTTAAAAAATGCACTGTGTATCCTAAGAAATAGTTATGGTCCTTGAAAATGTCTACCAGAAAATTTTGGTTAATGGCTACAAATATCTTGAAGAGCTGCTTCTTTTTAGTTTGGTGACACAATTCTTTATCAACATAATTGGTTTCCTTTTCAAATCCTGCTTTTCCTGTAAGGCAATTTCTTCTGACAATACTTCTCTGAGTGACACTTTTTTTTAATTGAAGTATACTTTTGAAATATTAGCTTCAGGTGTACAACATATTTATTCAATAATCCTATATATTAGTGCTCACCATAAGTGTAGTCACCATATAGCAAGCGTTATTACAATATTATTGACTATATTCCTGTGCTGTACTTATCATCTCTGTGACTTTTTTATTTTACAACTGGAAGTTTGTACCTCTTAATCTTATTTATTTATTTTAACCCCCCCCCACTTCCCTTCTGGCAACCACCAGTTTGTTCAAAGTGACAAGCTAAATAAACAACAAAACAGACTCAAATACAGGGAATGATCAAGTGACTCTTTTTAAGTTTGAGTATTCCGATGATCCAATAACAGTAGCATAAAAAGGGCTGCTAAATTCTTTAGTAATCTTTTGTTCTCTTTTTCTCTGAGATGATGTTTGTTCAGAACTATCAAGATCAATATGCCCAACCAGGGAGGATCTGGCATAAACTTGTCATAGGACACTTCTGTTTTTTTGCTCTAAACACAAATACAGAGCAGAGAATTGGCAGAGCATGGGTGCTTTGGTAAATATTTATATTATTTTGTCTAGAAATCATATCCCCTTGTATACCTGTAGGCAAATCATTCTTAGTAAATCTAAGTAAATAAATAAAACTAAATAAAATTATAAGGTATGGCTATATCTGTATTATCTCTCCACTTATAATAGTCCTGCATTTTTAAAAACTCCTTCTAAAACCATCAGTCAGCATTGCTGTCTTTCACGTAAGGAGTACAAAACTCATTTTTATCCTCAAAAACTATAAAAAAATCACACTGAGTTCGATCACTAATCATATAATTTGGCCGGTCTGAAAATAATCTAAAACCCTAGAAAGAGGGGGTGATATCAGCACCCCGTTAACCGGGAAAAGTTAATTCACTCTCAAAATCAAAATTCAATAGGATTGTATCATATAATGCAGTGGATTTTCTTGGAGTAAAGATAACAAAATGGACACAAAAGGAGTTCTTTATAAAAAGAAGCTTGCCGGCCATTACAGATTCTTTTAATTTTTTATGAATCACTTTTTTAAGACTCAGATCTATGAGACACATTATCCTCAACTGTTAAAGACCCTGAATCAATACCTACAGGAGAAACTAATTCATTGTGCTGAAAAGCCATTTCATCAGGTAATGGTAATTCCAGAGTCTCTGATAAAAGATTTGGCCATCCCTGGCATGAGATTCAACATGATGGTTTAAAAAAAATTTTTTTTGACACCAGATAACAAAGTATTCCAAGCCATTAGAATTTTTCCCATTTCTTGTTCATCTTCATTCATAAATTATTCTGTGTTTATCTGAAATCTCACATAATCCTCTGGGAGATTTTTATTTTTCCTTATTTCAAAAAGGTAAGTAAAATTAATTTCCTCATTTAATTCAAGATTTGTAGTGCTCAGTACAGACTTTAAAATATCAAACCAATTAAAAAAGGATTGTAGACCATCTCCAGTGTCTGTAGCAACTAGATTTTCCCTACTTCATTCAAAACTTTGGGGTTGTAACTTTTAGACACCTAGGAAAGATCGCTTGATGCTATATAAAACTGTAAGTTCTGCCTGACTTTTAGGAAGTGGTTCATTTTTATTCTTTATTCTAGATCTACAACAGAACTAAGAACACACATGTTATTAATTCAGGTTTTTAAGGAGTTACAGCTCTTATTTCTACCTGTCTGAGTTTCCCCTTTCTGCATCTCAGGCTATGCACATATTCATATTACTCCTTCAAACTGAATGTGAAGTTAAGGAACTCACACTCATTGTAGAGGAGGAATTGTCTAAGTTTTTATTGTTCAAATCCATATTTTGTGTAAAGGGAATTGGAGTCATAATACTTACAAAATCACTAGGGTCACTTAAACTATTAACATCTCGTAAAGGCAAAAATGAGTCTATCTGGTCATCAGAAGGGTTCAATTTCTGAAAAGCATTCTGCATTAAAGACTAAGTTTCCAATTAGCTATATGCCCCAAAATGAATGCTTTTTAGAATCTTTGCTCTGGGAGGAGGAGCAAGATGGCAGAGGAGTAGGAGACCTAAATTTTGTCTGGTTCCAGGAATTCAGCTGGATAGGGATCAAACCATTCTGAACAACTATGAACTCAACAGGAGATGGAAGAAAAGAATAGCAGCAGCTCTCTGAACAGAAAAGCAACCACTTTCTGGAAGGTAGGACATGCGGAGAAGTGAATCCAAAGCGATATTCTGGGAGGATACACGGTGGGGGAGGGGGCCTCCGTCGGCTGCTTCTGGCAAGTGATAGAGCAGCAGAGCACAAAATCGGAACTTTTAGAAGCCTGCTCTGCTGAGGGACGTCGCTCCAGGCGCTAAGCCGGGGGTGGAACCCTCGTTGGGACAATGTGGTCTCAGGACCCTCGGGGTCACAGAAAGACCGGGGGTGCCTGAGTGTGGCAGAGCTCCCAGGTATCGGAGTGGGGAAGCCGGCTGCAGAGATGGAGCCGAGGAGCAGGCTCTCAGCTTGGGGTTACCATAAACCATGATCCGTGGCACAGTTGGGCCACTGCTCCACCAGCAGGGACCCAACAAGCAGCAGATCCAGAGAGACTCCCCTTCCTCCCCTGGGAGGAACGGCGCAGAAGCATACTGCAGAGATCTGCTGGGTTTGGAGACTCCACACGGGGGGGGGTGCCAGAGATAGAAATGCTCGGTCACAGGCCAGGTGAGCACAGAAGGTGGCCGGAGACTAGGGAGACAGAAGTGATTGACTGCTTTTCTCTGGGGGCTCACTGAGGAGTGGGGCCCTGAGTTCTCGGCTCCTCCAGGGTGGAGATTGGGAGGCCGCCATTTTCACTCTCATCCTCCAAAGGTGTATGGAAAGCTTGCAGGGAACAAAAGCTCCCGAGAGCACACCTGAGCAGAATACTTAGTCCAGACCGGCAAGGGCGGGGCAATTCCGCCTCTGGCAAAGACATTTGGGAACCATGGCAACAGGCCCCTCCCCCAGAAGATCAGCAAGAACAGCCAGCCAAGACCAAGTTTACTGATCAATGAGAACGGCAGAACTCCAACGCTAGGGGAATAATGCACATAGAATCCATGGCTTTTTTCCCCATGATTCTTTAGTCTTTCAAAGTTAATTTTTTTTTAACTTTCTTCTTTTTTTTTTTTTGAATTTTTCTTTTTCCCTTTTTCAACCAACATCTTATCAATCCATTTTTTAAAAAAATCTTTTTTATTTTTCATTTTTAGAGTCATATTCTATCTCTTCATAGTAGTTAACCTTCTTTTTGGTATATATATATATATATATATATATATATAAGTTGTTCTTTCTTTAAGTTTTGGGATACTGTTTCATCTAACAGACCAAAATATACCTTAAATCTCTAGTATATGGCTTTGTTCTAGTCTCCTGCTGATCACATTCTCTCCTTTTATTTTTTAAATCCTCTTCTTTCTTTTTTCAACCAACTTCTTATCAATTCCTTTTATAAAATCTTTTATAATTTTCATCTTTACAGTCATATTCCATCCCTTTATCATATTAGCTCTTATTTTTGAGCATATATGTTTTCCTTTCTTTAAAATTTTGGGAAGCACTTTCTTCTAACAGACCAAAATATGCCCAATATCTAGTGTGTGGCACTGATCAATACACCAGCCTGATCATATTTGATCATATTCTTTTTTGTTTGTTTGTTTTTATCTTTTTCTATTTCTTTTTTCTTTCTTTCCCTTTCTTTTCCCCAGTTTCAGGTCTCTTCTGATATGTTTAGTGTATATTTTTCTGGGGACATTGTTACCCTGTTAGCATTCTGTTCTCTCATTCATCTGTTCTCCTCTGGACAAAATGACAAGATGGAAAAAATCACCTCAAAAAAAAAGAAGAAGAGGCAGTACTGACCGCCAGGGACCTAATCAATATGGACATTAGTAAGATGTCAGAACTAGAGTTCAGAAAGACGATTTTAAAGATACTAGCTGGGCTTGAAAAAAGCATGGAAGATATTAGAGAAACACTTTCTAGAGAAATAAAGAATTAAAATCTCACCAAGTCAAAATCAAAAAGGTTATTAATGAGGTGCAATAAAAAATGGAGGCTCTAACTGCTAGGATAAATGAGTCAGAAGAGAGAATTAGTGATATAGAAGACCAAATAATGGAAAATAAAGAAGCTGAGAAAAAGAGAGAGAAACAACTACTGGATCATTTAAGAAATTTAATTTAATTTAATTTAATTTAATTTAATTTAAAAAAATTAATTGTGTTTCTGTACACTAAAAACAAACTTGTGAAAAAAGATTAAGAAGACAATCCTATTCACAATAACATCAAAAATAGTAAAATACTTAGGGATATATTTAGCAAAAGAGGTGAAAGATATGTACACTGAAAAGTATTGAAAGAAATTGAAATTGAAATACACTGAAAGAAATTGAAGAAAACAAATAAATGAACAATACTCTGTATTTGTGGATTGGAAGAATTAATTTTGTTAAAATATCCATCATACCCAAAGAAATCTAAAATTAAATGCAATTCCTATCAAGATTCCAATGGCATTTTTCACAGAAATAGAAAAAACAAAACTGAAATTCATATGGAACCACAAAAGACTCCAGATAGCCAAATCAATCTGAAGAAGAGGAAAAGTGGATGCATCAAACTTCCTTTTAAAAACTATATTATAGGTACAGGTCTGTAATTCAACAGTCTTACACAATTCACAGTACCCACCATAGCACATACCCTCCCCACAGACCTGTACCTCTGAAACAAATCATACATTATATGTTAAAAAAAAGAGAAGATAGTAGGAAGGGAAAAATGAAGGGGGGGATATCAGAGTGGGAGACAAACCATGAGAGATTATGGACTCTGAGAAACAAACTGAGGGTTCTAGAGGGGAGGGGTTAGGGGGATGGGTTAGCCTGGTGATGGGTATTAAAGAGGGCATGTTCTGCATGGAGCACTGGGTATTATATGCAAACAATGAATCATGGAACACTACATCAAAAGCTAATGATGTAATGTATGGTGATTAACATAACATAATAAAATAAAATAAATGTTAAAGAAAAAAATTATATTATAAAGTTAGACTAATCAAAACAGTATGGTACTGGTATAAAAAGAGACACATAAGTCAATGGAACAGATTAAAGACCTCAGAAATGAATCCATGAACATACAGTCACTAGTCTTCAACAAGGGTATCAAGAACACAATGGGGGAGGGATAGTCTTTTCAATACAGAGTATTGGAAAACCTGGATATCCATATGCAAATGAATGAACCTGGACTTCTATCTTACACCTGAAACCATAAAACATCTAGAAGTAAACAGTGGAAAAGTACTTTGACATTCGTCATGTGAATAATTTTTTGGATACAACACCGAAAACACTGGCAACAAAAGCAAAATCAACGGAGGAAATACAACACACTAAAAACCTTCTTCACAGCAAAGGAAATCATCAACAAAATAAAAAATAACCTATAGAATGGAAGAAAATATTTGCAAGCCATATGTCTGATAAGGGATCAATATCTAAAATATGTAAGGAACTCACACAATCCATAGCAAAATAATCATTAATAATAATAATCCAATTAAAAAGGGGCAAAGGATCAAAAGGAATGAGATCTTGCTATTTGCAATGACGTGGATGGAACTGGAGGGTATTATGCTGAGTGAAATAAGTCAAACAGAGAAAGACATGTATCATATGACCTCATTGATATGAGGAATTCTTAATCTCAGGAAACAAACTGAGGGTTGCTGGAGTGGAGGGTAGGGTGGGAGGGATGGGGTAACTGGGTGATAGACACTGGGGAGGGTATGTGCTCTGGTAAGCACTGTGAATTGTGCAAGACTGTTGAATCTCAGATCTGTACCTCTGAAACAAATAATGCAATATATGTTAAGAAAAAAAAAAAAGAAGAAGATAGCAGGAGGGGAAGAATGAAGGGGGAGGAATCAGAGGGGGAGACGAAACATGAGAGACGATGGACTCTGAGAAACAAACTGAGGGTTCTAGAGGGAGGGGGCTGGGAGGATGGGTTAGCCTGGTGATGGGTATTAAAGAGGGCACATATTGAATGGAGCACTGGAGCACATATTGAATGGAGCAACATTATGCACAAACAATGAATCATGGAACACTACATCTAAAACTAATGATGTAATGTATGGTGATTAACATAACAATAAAAAAATTTTTAAAAAGGGCAAAGGATCTAAATGACATGTTTTCAAAGAAGACATCCAGATGGCCAACAGCACAAGAAAAGATGCTCAAATCACTGATTATCAAGGAAATACAAATCAAAACCACAATGAGATATCACCTCACACCTATTAGAATGGTTATTATCAAAAAGGCAAGAAATAACAAGTGTTGGCAAGCATGCAGAGAAATGGGAACTCTTGTGCACTAGTGATAGAAAAGCAAATTGGTGCAGCCATTATGGAAAACAATTTGGAGGTTCCTCAAAAATTAAAAATAGAACTACCATATGATCCAGCCATCCCACTTCTGGGTCTATATCTGAAGGAAATAAAATCAATATCTCAAAGAGATATCTTCACTCCCATGATTATTGCAGCATTCTTCACAATAGCCAAGATATGGAAACAACCTAAGTGGTTGTTGATGGACGAATGAATAAAGAAAATGAGATAAATATTGTGACATAGGGGCGCCTGGGTGGCTCAGTTGGTTAAGCGACTGCCTTCAGCTCAGGTCATGATCCTGGAGTCCCGGGATCAAGTCCCGCATCGGGCTCCCTGCTCGGCAGGGAGTCTGCTTCTCCCTCTCCCACTCCCCGTTTGTGTTCCCTCTCTCGCTGTGTCTTTCTCTGTCAAATAAATAAATAAAATCTTTAAAAAAAAAAAAAATATTGTGACATATATTGGGATATATGCATATAAATATTATATAACTATATATAATATATATATAACATATAACATATATGAAAACATAGACAAAACTGGACGGCATTACTCTAAGTGAAATAAACCAGACAGAGGAAGATAAATACTGAATGGCATCAGTTATATGTGGAAGATATATTTACATTTATATTTTATTATATATTTTTATACATATATATGTCAAGCTCAGGAGCAGAGTGTTGAATGTTGGTTACCAGAGACTGGACAGGGTAGTGGGATGTTGTTCAAGGGACATAAACTTTCAGAGTAAGTTGAGGATCTAATGTGCAGCATGGTGACTATAGTTAATAAAACTGTATTATATGCTTGAAATTTGCTAAGATAGTAGATCTTAAGCATTCTCACCACACACACACACACACACACACACACACACACAAAACATGTGAAGTGAGGTGATGTGTTAACTTGATTGTGGTAATCATATTACAATGTGACACAGTGTGACAGTGTACACTTTATATAATTTCATTTGTCAATTATACCTCAATAAAACTATAAAAAATAAAGAAAAAGAAAATTATAAAAAGAAAAAAGGAGAGGACCTTCTTAATTAAAGAGATACATTAACAAAATGTAATGCATAAATGTAGATAGTTTTCTGGTTTTAATGAAAGTTGTAAAAGTCATTTTTGAAGCAACTGAAAAATCTGAATATGGACTGTGTATTAGATAATATTAGCAAATTACCTTGAATTTTCTTATCTTTGATTAGGAGATTATAAGATTTTTCTGACAGTTCAACAACATAAAAATACAACAAGAAATACATCACAAATGTTTACAACTGTTCATTGTAATGTTTATCTAGTATATGGTTTATTAATGTACTATTCTTCCAACTTTATTGCATGTTTGAAAGTTTCATTTTATGAAAGTTAAAAAACAGAACCGTACAAAGATGAAAGCGGTACTTTGAGAGGTTGAGTGTCACTGAAGCAGGATTCCACTTATGAAAAATATCTGTCAGAGAAGTCATGTGGGAATTTCTCCACTGACTATAAAAATTGACAATGCTGCTAAGGTCCAGTCCATCTCTAGAGGTCTATAATTCCATGATAATATATCATGTTGCTACAAAACAGTTTGGTTTAAGGGAAGATTAAGTGAGATAATGTCTGTGTCTAACACAAGTACTTTATTTATGGGAAAAAGATGTCCTATATTAATGGAACTGAGAGTTTCAGGTACAGAAAGATATTATGCTGGGTAACAGGAATATCCACTGTGATCTTAGTATGTCCATATCATCATTGCTAGACAGAAGGAAGGATTTTATTATTTCCTGAAAAATTTTCCATAAAGGCACATACCATATTGGACGTTGCGTCTCTAGAAGGTGGAGAGTAAAATGATACAATGTATTTCCTCTCTTTAAAAAAAAGTTCTAACAATGCTAGGTTATAAATAAATGTAACCCTGTTTTCATTCAGGTATGACTTTGATTATCAAAAATCATAACTAAGAAAGGAGAAGCATTTTGATTTTTTGGAAGCCAGAATGACAAAGAGGAAAAAAACCCTTGGGGATAGTCCTTATTAGAAGACTGCAGACTCCAAGGGAGTTATGCCTGGTGTTGCCAGCTAAGAAAATCAATGAGCTAGAACACTTCACCAGTCTCAGACATGTTTTCTGACCTGGACCTGAATGTAGGGCACTTTCTGAATGTGATTTCACAAGGAACAGAGTTGGATGCTTCTTAAGTACCAGGACTCGTGCACAGCATTTTTCCCATAGATTACCTCATTTAATCCATACAATAATCCTCTGAGTTGAAAACGTAGGGGGTTTTCTACCAGGATTATCTGAAAGAAGAATCATATCATGTAAAATAACGGAAAAGTGTCTCTCTTAAGAAGAGAGTGAAAATTCTTTTTTTTATTATGTTATGTTAATCACCATACATTACATCATTAGTTTTTGATGTAGTGTTCCATGATTCATTGTTTGCATATAACACCCAGTGCTCCATTCAATACGTGCCCTCTTTAATACCCATCACCAGGCTAACCCATCACCCCACACCCATCCCCTCTAGAACCCTCAGTTTGTTTCTCAGAGTCCATAGTCTCTCATGGTTCGTCTCCCCCTCCGATTCCCACCCCCTTCATTTTTCCCTTCCTACTATCTTCTTCTTCTTCTTTTTTTTTTTTAACATGTAATGTATGATTTATTTCAGAGGTACAGGTCTGTGATTCAACAGTCTTACACAATTCACAGTGCTCACCATAGCACAGACCCTCCCCAGTGTCTATCACCCAGCCACCCCATCCCTCCCACCCCACACCCCACTCCAGCAACCCTCAGTTTGTTTCCTGAGATTAAGAATTCCTCATATCAGTGAGATCATATGATACATGTCTTTCTCTGATTGACTTATTTCGCTTAGCATAATACCCTCTAGTTCCATCCATGTCATTGCAAATGGCAAGATTCCTTTTTTTTTTTTTATGGCTGCCTAATATTCCATTGTATATATATACCACATCTTCTTTATCCATTCATCTGTCAATGGACATCTTGGCTCTTTCCATAGTTTGGCTATTGTGGACATTGCTGCTATAAACATAGGGGTGCACCTACCCCCTCTGATCACTACATTTGTATCTTTCGGGTACATACCCAATAGTGCAATTGCTGGATCGTATGGTAGCTCTATTTTCAACTTTTTGAGGAACCTCCGTACTGTTTTCCAGAGTGGCTGCACCAGCTTGTATTCCCACCAACAGTGTAGGAGGGTTCCCCTTTCTCTGCACCAGTCAAAATGGCTAAAATTAACAAGTCAAGAAATAACAGATGTTGGCGAGGTTGCACAGTTAATTTTTGTATAATTTTTGGATCCTGCAACTTTACTGAATTCATTTATTGGTTCTAAGGGTTTTTTTTGGGGGGGGCACCTGGGTGGCTCAGTTTGTTGAGCATCTGCCTTTGGCTTAGGTTGTGATTCTGTGACCCTGGGATTGGCCTGCATCAGGCTCCCTATAGGGAACCTACTTCTCCTCTCCCTCTGCCTCTTCCCTCTGCTGGTGTGCGCTCTCTCTCTCTCTCTCAAATGAATGGGTAAAATCTTTAAAAAAACCTTTTTTTTTTTTTTTGTGGAGCCTTTAGTGTTTTCTGTATATAATATTACATCATCTACAAACAAAGACAATTATATTTCTTTCTTTCTAATATGGATATTTGGGTTTTTCCCCTTGCTTAATTGTTTTGGCTAGGGCTTCCAATAATATGTAGATAGAAGTGGCAAGAGTGAACATCCTGTCTTGTTCCTAATCCTAGAGGGAATGTTTTCAGGTTTTCTTGATTAAGTATGATATTAGGTGGGGGGTTGTTGCTTATAGACTTTATTGTATTGAGGGACATTCCTTCTACACCTAATGTGTTGAGAGTTTTTACCATGAAAGGATGTTGAATTTTGTCACATGCTTTTTCTACATCTATTGAGATGATCATATATTTTTACCTTTCATTCTGTTAATATGGTATATTTTTGATTGATTTGCATATGTTGAAAGATTTGCAACCCTGGGTTATATCCCACTTGATCATAGTATATAATTCACCCAATATTCTATTGAATTTTGTTCACTAGTATTTTTTTGAGAATTTTTGCATCTCTATTCATCAGGAATATTAGTCTACAACATTATTTTTTTGTAGTGTCTTTGTCCGGCTTTGGTATCAGAGCAACATTGGTCTTGTAAACTGAGTCTGAGAATGTTCTCTACTCCTCAATTTTTTTGAAGTGTTTGAGAAAGATTGGCAATAATTATTCATTAAATGCTTGGTGGAATTCATCAATGAAGCCATCTGGTCCTTTGTTGGAAGAATTTGATTACTGATTCAATCTCCTTATTATAAGTCTATTCAGATTTGTATATCTTCATGTTTCAGTCTTAGTTGGTTATAGGTTTCTAGGAATTTACTTATTTCTTCTAGGTTGTCCAGTTTATTGACATATCATTGTTCATGGTAGCTTTTTATAATCTATCATATTTTTGTGTAATCAGTTGTAATGTCTCCTATTTCATTTCTAATTTTATATATTTGAATCTTAACTCTTTAATTTCTTAATTTATGAAAGATTTGTTAATTTTGTTTATCTATTTAAAAAAAACAGCCTTTAGTTTCAATGATCTTTCTTATTGTCTTTTTTTGATCTCCATTTCATTTATTTCCACTCTGATCTTTGTTACTTACTTCTTTCTACTAACTTTGAGCTTCATTTATTCTTTTTCTAGTTCATTGAGGTGTAAAGTTAGGTTGTTTATTTGAGATCTGTCTTATTCCTCAAAGTAGGCATTTATCACTATAAATCTCCCTTTTAGAAGTGTTTTTGTTGTATGCCATAAATTTTGGCATGTTGTCTTTCCATTTTTGTTTGTCTCAAGGAATTTTTTTTATTTCTCTTTTGATTCCTTTTCTTACCCATTGGTTGTTTAGGACTGTATTGTTTAATTTGCATATATTTGTGAATTATTCAGCTTTCCTCCTGTTATTGACATTTTTATTTTATACCATTGTGGTTAGAAAAGATACTTGCTATGATTTAAATCTTCTTAAATTAGCTAAGACTTGGTTTGTGGGCTAATATAGAATGTATCCTGGAGAACATTCCACTAATGCTTGACCTTCTATGTCTCTTGTTACAGTTTTTGACTTAAAGTCTATTTTGTCTGATGTAAGTATAGCTGCCTCTGCTCTCTTATGGCTTCCATTTGCATGGAATAGCTTTTTTCACCCCTTTACTTTCAGTCTGTGTTGTCCTTACAGCTGAAACAAGTCTCTTGTAGGCTGCATAGAGTTGTATAGTGTCATCTATTTAGCCACCCTATATCAGTTGATAGGAGATTTGATCCATTTCTATTTAAATAATTATTGATAGGTAAACACTGCTGCTATTTTGTTCATTGTTTTCTGGGTGATTTGTAGTTTTTTGTTCCTTTCTTTCTCTCTTGCTATTGTCCTTTTGATTTGCTGTAGTGATATGCTTGAATCTTTTCTCTCTTTTTTTAGATTTTTTCCTTATACTACAGTTAAGTGATTTACATATCACAATTATACTAATCGAGTATTCTGAATATGACTATATACTTCACTTTATCAGTGAGTTTTATACTTTCATATGTTTTCATGTAACTAGCATCTTTTCATTTCAGTTTGTAGTACTTCCTTTAGCATTTCTTATACAGAAGGGCTAGTGGTGTTAATACTCTCCACTTTTATTTATCTCAGAAAATCTTTATCTCTCCTTCATTTCTGAAGGATAGCTTTGCCAAATAAATATACTAGGTTGGCAGTTTTTTCTTTCAACACCTTAAATATATCATTTCATTCTTTTTTGTCCTGCAAGATTTCTGCTATGAAATCCACTTAGAACCTTATTGGGGTTTTCTTCTATTCTCTGCTGCTTCCAAAATTCTCTTTTATCTTTGATTTTTGACAGTTTGATTATATTGTGTCTCAGTGAAGTCCTTTTTGTGTTGAATCTGTATGGGAACCTATTAGCTTCAGGTACTTAGGTGTCCTTATCTCTCCACAGATTTGGGAAGTTTTCGACATTTTTATAAAATAAGTTTTCTGCCCCTTCTTCTCGGACCCCTAAAATGCAAATATTGTTTCTCTTAATAGTGTCCTATAATTCACATAAGCTTTCTTCATTCTTTCTTTTCTTCTTTCTCTCCAATTGGGTAATTTCAAATGACCTATCTTTGAGTCTACAAATTCTTTCTTCTAAATGACTAAGTCCTATGCTGATGCTTTATATGGCATTTTTAATTTTATTCATTATATTCTTTGGCTCCCTGTTTTCTATTTTTTATTTCTTTCTGTTTGACCTCTTGTTTTACTCATGTATTGGTTTTCTGATTTCATTGAGTTGTCGATCTATGTTCTCTTGTAGCTCGCTGATGTTCCTTAAAACAATTATTTTGAATTCTTTTAGGAAATTCATAGATCTCCATTTCTTTGAAGTCAGTTACTGGAAAATTATTGTGTTCTTTTGGTGATGTCGTGTCTCTTTGATTTTTCGGTGCTCTTTGAAGTCTTTCATTATTGTCTTTGTATTCAATGAAACAGTTACCCCCTCTAGACTTTACTACTTGCTTTGAGATATAACTTCACAAGTCAGTTCAACTAAGGATTTGAGGCTTTCTCATATCTTTTCTATTGATATTCCCACTCTAGACTTCTTCTTCCCTCTTGGGAAATTCTTGAGATCATATGCCTTCCCATAATCCCACATAGTTGTGCTAATTAAGAGCCTCTGTTTGTTTCCCCCAAGATAGTGTCCTGGAATGCTCAAGTTTGTAAGCCTTCTTCCAATTCCATAGAGTTGAGCTGGCTTTCTGGACTTGCTTGCTAGCTGTCTGCAACTGGCTTTGACTTGCCATTCACAATGAGTATGTGCTGGTTGGCTGGACATGGTGGGGAGAAATATGTGACTGGGAGGAAGTGTGCAAAGCATTGGCGGTTCCTGTGGGGCAGTGGAGTTTCTGCAGGTGAGGTGTTCCCAGTGGCTTGTGGGTGGCCTTCCTGATGGACTCCACAAATTGGTTAGTAGGAAGAACCATGAAGCAGTTAGTAGCATTCTTTGATGAATTCCAAGCTTGGCTCTTATGCTCCCAGGATCTCTTAACCCCTCAGCCTTGTAAATCACTTCAATAATCTGAGTGAGGCAAGAAAAAATGGTCTTCTTGGGAAGCATCTTGTATAACCTGTCAGTCACTCATATGCTCTTATTTTCTCTGTGGGAGAAATCACTGACTGAAGAGGCTTCTCTTGGCACTGAGTTCTGTGCTTTGGGAAAAGGGTGATGTGAGAAAAGTGAGACTTTTCCTCTTACCCTGCTCAGTGTATTTATTCTAAGGGAGTTTTTTGCTCCAACAGTGCCAGAATTTCTCTGCTGGACATTCTGATTCTTACAAAGGTATTATTGTCCATGGGGATATCAAAATTGATGATCTATCAGGGGATGAATGTAGAGAACTACTACTATCCTGTCATCCTGCTGATGTTATTTTTCTCTTTTCATTTCTTTCTTTTTTTAAAGATTTATTTATTTATGAGAGAGAGAGAGAAGGGGCAAAGGTAGAGGGGAGAGAGAATCCCAAGCAGACTCCATGCTCAGTGCAGAACCCCATGTGGGGCCCTATCCCACGACCTTGGGATCATGACCTGAGCCAAAACAGAGTCAGCCGCTTAACCACCTGTGCCACCCAGGTGTCCCTCTCCGTTTTTTTATGATACTTATTTATTGAAGAAATTGAGCTTATGAAATATTCTATATTCTGGATTTGTATGGTTGATTCTTCTATTTTCCATATTTTGTACAACTATAAAATCAAATTCAAAAACTTGTTTAGACTTAGACTAAAGATTTTTGGCAATAATACAGCTTCCATATATTTCATACCACATCACATCAGGAGGCAGATAATGTTAGAGAGTCTCTGTTAGTCATGCTAATTTGATCATATAGCTAAGTGTAACAGCCTGCATGCTCCATCATAAAAGTATGTTTTTTTTCTCTTTCTAATTAGCAAGTACTCTATAGGGTGATATTATGAAACTAGAAATATACTGTTCCTTACCACCCTTTCTCTCATACTTTTTAGCATCTCTTGATGATCCTTGTCTGAATCACTTATTTTATTGAAGTTTACAAAATGATGATTTTTCTAATTTGTTCATTTGTTCTTTCTTTCTCTCTCATTCTCTCTCCCATTCCCCACTCCCCATAAAGACTACTGAAATCTGTCTGTTAAATTATAAACTATCAAAATCATTCAACCCTATGCTTCCCTCATCCCAAGGTTTGCTAAACTGTACCCTAAACATCAACTTAGAAGGTACTTCATACCCATAAATGAGCATGGCTTTGCTCATAGAAACCCTGGCTATGCTCTTAAAACCTGATTTAAGAGACAACTTCTGAGTCATCCTCAAATTTTAGTGGTAAACTTGGAGCCAGAACATGATAAATTTATATATGTATTCAAACTTTTTAGTGTGAGATGATAGGTTCACATACAAGTCTAAAAAATGATAGGGATCCCATTTGCCCTTCACTGCATTCCCCCACAATGGTAACTTCATGCATAACTATTGTTACAATATCGTAAGCAAGAGGTTGATATTGATGCAATTCATTGACCTTATTCAGATTTCACCTATTTATGTGCACCTACTGGTATGTGAGTAGATACTTAGTTCTATGCAGTTTTACCTTATTTATAGGTTCATGTGACTACCACAACAATCAAGATACAAAATAAATCCATTATAAGAATCTTTTACTAGTCTTTGTAGCCACAGCATTTTCCCTCTGTCACTAACCTATGGCAACCAGTAATCTGTTCTGAATCTCTACATTTTTGTCATTTTTTAAAAGATTTTATTTATTTATTTGACAGAAAGAGAGCACACAAGCAGGGGGAACAGCAGGCAGAGGGAGAGGGAGAAGCAGGCTCCCTGCTGAGCAGGGAACCTGATGCGGGACTAGATCCCAGGACCCTGGGATCATGACCTGAGCCGAAGGCAAATGCTTAACCCACTGAGCCACCCAGGTGCCCCAATTTTTGTCATTTTAATAAGGTTATATTAATAGGATCACACACTATATAAATTTTTGTGTACAGTATTTGAAAACATACAGTATACAATAACTGGTGGCTTCTTTATTTCACTCAGCATAATCTCCTTGAGAGCCATCCAAATTTTTTAGTATGAAAATAGTTTGTTCCTGTTTGTTGATGAGAGAATTCCATGGTATAAGCGTACCATAATTTTTTTTTAAAGATTTTATTTATTTATTTGACAGAGAGAGAGACAGTGAGAGCAGGAACACAAGCAGGGGGAGTGGGAGAGGGAGAAGTAGGCTTCCCGCGGGGCAGGGAGCCCGATGTGGGGACTCGATCCCAGGACCCTGGGATCATGACCTGAGCTGAAGGCAGATGCTTAACGACTGAGCCACCCAGGTGCCCAGCGTACCATAATTTAATCATTCAACTAGTGAGGGACATTTTAGTAATTTCCACTTCTCAATGATTGATTAAGCTACTATTAACATTCGTATACAAGTTTTTGTGTGAACATATGTCTTTATTTCTCCGGAAGAAGTGTCCAAGAATATAATTGCTGAGTTGTATAATAAGTATATTGTGTTTTGTGAAAAGTTGCCACAGTCTTTCCAGAGTGACTATGCTGCTGTACCATTTCACATTTCCATCAATGATGTATGAATGATTCCAGTTACTCTGCATTCTTGCCACAGTTTGATGTTACCACCTTTTTTGTTTGTGTTGTTTCTGCTCTCAGGCATTCTTATAGGTGTGTAGGAATGTTTCATTGTGATTTTCATTTATGTTTTCCTAATGGTTAATGATGACATTGTTTTAGGTGCTTATTTGTCATCTGGATACCCTCTTCGGTAAAATATCTTTTGCTCATTTTTCATTAGATTGTTTTTTTACTGTTGAGTTTTGAGGGTTCTTTTTATATTATAGATATAAGTCATTTGTTGGATATGTGGTTTGCATATATTTTCTCCTAGTTTTTTATCCTCTTCACATAGGCTTTCACAGAGCAATAGTTTCGATAAACTCCAATTTTTCTTTTTATAGATCATGCTTTTGTTGCCAAGTCTAAAAAATTTTTGCCTAGCTGTATGTTCTGATTTGCTCCTATGTCTTTTTTAAAAAATTATATTTTGCATGCATGCTTGTGATCCATTTTGAGTTAGTTTTTGTATAAGGCATGAAGTTTAAGTCAATTTTTTTGTTTTGTTTTGTTTTGCTATGGATGTTCAATTGCTCCAGCCCCAGTCGTTAAAAAGTCTACCCTTCCTCCATCGAACTGCTTTAGCATCTTTGTCAAAACTCGGGCTTATTTATGTGTCTCTTTGGGGGTATCTATTTTATTCTATTGATCTATATGTATATCCCTCTGTCAATAGCATACTGTCTTCATTAATGTCATTACATAGTGTTTCTCATCGTATTATTAGTCATATATATATCCTCTGATATTTGTCCCTGGTTCCTGGCAAAGAGCTCCTAAAACCCTAGCAATTTCCTGACTGATGGCAGTGTCTTTTGTTATTTACTATGAGTCCCTTTCAACCATACATGAGACCCAAGTTTACACTTATGGGATGAATTTTGGTCGGTGTGTGGGGTACTAGTAGCTTCTGGATACGCGTTGATTAGCAGAGAAACCAAGCACTTGACTAGAGGGTTAGAACTATTAGCCCCATCTCTTGACCTCTGAAGAGGGGTGAGGGCCTGAGATTAAGTTTAATTCCCAATGGCCAATTATCTCTTCAATCATACCTACATAATGAAACTTCAATAAAAATTCTTGAACAGCAAGATTTGGGGAGCTTCTGGATTGGTGAACACCTCAATATACAGGGGGAGTGGTGCACCTAGAGAGGATATGGAAGCTCCATGCTAACAACTTCCACCTCCCATACCTTGCCCTATGCATTTCTTCCATCTTGCTATTCCTAAGTTGCATCCTTTATCCTTTATAAATTATATATTCATATACAAACAGATTTATGGAAAGTTAGAACAACGTAACAATTTTAGAGAATATTGCCTTTCTGAAATACTTTTTAAAAAATACTATTTCATCAAGAAATAGCAAATCCATTGTTCCACCATCTTAGTTCTTTCTTTCTTTCTTTTTTTTTTTTTTCTGGGTACAATTTTTATTCTTCACAAAGTTTTCAATGCTATATGGAGACAACAGCAAGCTTTTAATTTTAAAGATGATTCAATAAAGGCAAAATTATTATATATATAATTAAAATATTAAAAAAGACAAGTTCTCATTGTTGATATTTCAGTTTACAAACAAGGCATAGAAAGCTATAGGGGAAAAAAAGTATTACAAAGCTTTAGCTACCTAAGGATAGTGATGTCTTTCATTTTCATTTCTCAAAAAGTAAAAACAAAACAAAACAAAAAAACCCAAAATATTCCCGCTTATATATTTTTATTTTTAAAATATGTTTATTCTGTTTTTATTTATCTTATTTATTTTATTTTTTTATTATGTTAAGTTGGCCACCATACAGTACATCGTTAGTTTTTGATGTAGTGTTCAAGGATTCATTAGTTGCATATAACACCCAGTGCTCTTCACAACACATGCCCTCCTTAATACTCATCACCCAGCTACCCCATCCCCCACCCTCTTTGCCTCCCTCTCTGATATCCCCCCCCTTCAGTTTTCCCTTCCTTCCCCTATTGTCCTCCATGCTCTTCCTTATGTTCCACATATGAGTGAAACCATATGATAATTGTCTTTCTCTGCTTGACTTATTTCACTTAGCACAATCCCCCCCATTTCCATCCATGTCAATGCAAATGGTGGGCATTCATCCTTTATGATGGCTGAGTAATATTCCATTTTATTTATGAACCACATCTTCTTTATCCATTCATCTGTTGAAAGGCATCTCAGCTCCTTCCACAGTTTGGCTCTTGTGGACATTGGTGCTATGAACATTGGGGTGCATGTGCCCCCTCTTTTCACCACATCTGTATCTTTGGGGTAAATACCTAGTAGTGCAATTGCTGGGTCATAGGGTAGCTCTATTTTTAACATTTTGAGGAACCTCCATACTGTTTTCCAAAGGGGCTATACCAACTTGTATTCCCACCAACAGCGGAAGAGGGTTCCCCTTTCTCCACAACCTCTCCAACATTTGTTGTTTCCTGTTTTGTTAATTTTTGCCATTCTAACTGGTGTAAGGTGGTAACTCAATGCAGTTTTGATTTGAATTTCCCTGATGGCTAATGACGTTGGACATTTTTTCATGTGTCTATTAGTCATTTGTATGTTTTCTTTGGAGAAGTGTCTGTTCAAGTCTTCTGCCCATTTTTTGATTTGATTATTGTTTTTTGGGTGTTGAGTTTGAGAATTTCTTTTTTTTTTAAAAAAGATTTTATTTATTTATTTGACAGTGAGAGACACAGTGAGAGAGGGAATACAAGCAGGGTGAGTGGGAGAGGGAGAAGCAGGCCTCCCACAGAGCAGGGAGCTGATGTGGGGCTCGATCCCAGGACCCTGGGATCATGACCTGAGCCGAAGGCAGATGCTTAAGGACTGAGCCACCCTGGCACCCCTGAGAAGTTCTTTATAGATCTTGGATACCAGCCCTTTATCTGTAATGTCATTTGCAAATATCTTCTCATTAAAACCACCTTAAAGGAGGCAGCTGGGTAGTTCAGTCAGTTAAGCAACTGCCTTTGGCTCAGGTCGTGATCTCTCAGGGTCCTGGGATCAAGCACCATGTCTGGCTCCCTGTTCAGTGGGGAGACTGCTTCTTCCTCTCGCTCTGCCTCTCTCCTCCACTTGTTCTCTCTCTCAAATAATGCATACATAAAATCTTTAAAAAAATTAAAACCTCCTTAAAGGTTTTAGCCACAAGAAATAAAATCACACCTGAAAATATTATTCAGCTGAGATACTTACCTAAGATAATCATTTCACAAAGCAAACGAAAATCAGATTTTTTTATATCACTTTAAATATGTCCAACAATTAATTCCCTTTCCCAGGAAACTTCCAACAATAAAGTTTATGGTCAACTCAATCTTACTTGTCAAAAATAATCAAGGAACAAACACAAGTAGAAACCACACAAACTCCTCGAATCATCTGTCACTTAAAGACATCATCTTTTCCCCCAAAACTTGTAGTGAATGTCAGCCTGAGGACATGTGAAAGGATGCTACCAGAGGAAGGCTTGGATGCTTGCCCCAGATGGGCACTCTCCCCATAAGTACTGAATTGTGCCACGGCATTTCAGGGGCTGACACCTCATTTGCCACATGAAAACTTTTCTCCATTCCCTAAACACAACTCAGTCTCATCACTGAAGAGAACTGAAAATAACAGAGATGAATACAACATATAAAGCAAAATAATTATTCATGTCATAATAAAAAAACATTAACTACCATAGAACTACATAGTCATATTGACTTAAAAGAAGTCAAATGATAATCTGGAAATTTTATGTTGAAAATAGAAAATGCACACTGGACTCTCTCCTTCTAAATGATGCATTATCCCTTCAGTGGATCAATACTATCAATTGGAATGCAATTGTGTCTTGTTTTGGTCTGGAGCCAGCCTTTTCCTTTAGTGTAACTTTGCATACCAATTCTGTAAAACTGCAATTAATTAAATTTGCAAAACTCTGGGTTACCTTGTTTTTATGCCTACTTACACTTGCTTCAGGTGTGCTAAAAACTCACAGAATAGTTCACTCTATGTTATTTTCTTCTTTTATACTCTAGAAGAAGAACTAACAACAATAAAATGAAAAATAAGTAGTGGAAGAGTTGAAGAAGCACTAAAGACTTGGCCATTTTCAGCAAGGGTAATAGGTCCCTGGCCAACAGACTTTGCCATTTCAAAGCACCCACTTCATTCTCACAGTGTATTTTGTTACTTCTCCACTGGCATAATGAAAAGCATATTTATTTATTTATTTATTTATTTATTTATTTATTTATTTATTTATTTATTTATATTTTTTATTAACATATAATGTATTATTTGTTTCAGGGGTACGGGTCTGTGATTCCTCTGTCTTACATAATTCAGAGTGCTCACCACAGCACATACCCTTGAAAAGCATATTTAAATTGTGCTTTTCTAGACAACCTTTTGCAAAGGGCCTGTAATGCTAGCTCTCTCTTGGAAACACTGGAATTTATATCCTGTTCTCCTTCTTTGCTTTAAAAGTTGAATTTGGATCTCCTGAGACCAAGCGGCGGTAATTTCTTTATCATTACCCTGATTTCCAAATTATTTGATGAAAATAGAGATATGTTTAATAACCATAGATTTAAATTGTTTGAAATACTTAGGATCTCTTCATGTCACTGGTATCGTATATTCAAGATCCTGTCAGAACAACTTTTTGATCAGTTTCTTAATTATCCCACCTTTACACATGGATTCATATCTTGACATTGGCCGTAGCTCCAGAATTGAAGAATTCCTTGTGGCTGTAAGTCTCTGATTCTTCCCTGTCTTTTTTTTTTTTTTTAAAGATTTATTTATTTATTTATTTATTTGAGACAGAGAGAATGAGAGAGAGAGCACATGAGAGGGGGGAGGGTCAGAGGGAGAAGCAGGTTCCTTGCTGAGCAGGGAGCCCGATGCGGGACTTGATCCAGGGACTCCAGGATCATGACCTGAGCCCAAGGCAGTCGCTTAACCAACTGAGTCACCCAGGCACCCCATGATTCTTCCCTGTCTTATGTAGGCTGAGTCTTGGCCCTGTCCTTCAGTTCTGGAATGCCCAATCTCTGCCAAAACCTTATCTTGGTTGTCTACCTCTCTCTTGGCCAATTGGCTTAAGATTAGATTTAAGCTGACTGTCATAGGCTCTAACCATGGTTTGCTTTTTGCACCTATTTTCTTTGGCAATTGGATATTTTTTAAATCCCATCTAGCTTCCCTCATCTGTTCTGCTCCCCTAGTGTGTTAGTCAGGTAGGGCTGCCATAACAAACAGACTGGGTGGTTTAAAGAACAGAAATTTATTTCTCACAGTTCTAGAGGCTAGAAGTCCAAGATTAGGTGTCAGCAGGGTTGATTTCTACTGAAGTCATTCTTCTTGGCTTATAGATGCCCATCTTCTTCCTGCATCTTCATATCATCTTCCTTCTGTATGTGTTCTTGTGTCCTAATCTCCCCTTCTTCTACAGATACCAGTCATATGAGATTAGAGAACACCCTAATGACCTCATTTAATCTTAGTACCTCTTTAAAGACTCCATATCCAAATATAGTTACATTCTGAGGGGCTAGGACTTCAACAAAAATATGGAAGGGATGCAAATTCATCCCATAACACCCAGAATGGTTCTTATATCCTTCCTTGGCCCTCAGAGGTCCCCATTTCTTCTGCCTGGGGTGCCACATCTGAAATTCCTGATTAACCATCAAGGGTATCCTCTGTGCAGTTTGCACCACAGCTATGCTTTGGCTTCCAGGGCCATGTTGAATTCTTCCCCTTGCTCTTGATTAGGAGAAGGAAAACTTGGTAGTTTTCTCCAATTTCTTGGTAAATCTAGTGCCTTCTGAAATGTGATTCCACTTGGAACCGTCTTCACGCTTGACCTTCTACAATAGGAGCTTTGGTTCTTTTGGCCTTCTTTTCATGATTTAGCACCAATAACAGCACTGAAATCCTGTTTTATAAAGTGACTTTCACTGAATATTAGTTTTGTTTCATATAAGTAGATTCTATGTAGGAAACCAAGAACATTTAAGAAATGTTGGATTAAAGTAAAAATTTCATGGAAAACTTTTTATAGCCTTATGTCTCCAAAGGTTGGAATGTGGGGAGATATGCCTTACATTATTTCCAAATGTTTTTGTTTGAAAAACCTTTGGGTGGGGGTTGTGAACCATGAACTCACAACCAGCACCAAGAACCTATTTAAACACTGTGCTAAGAGGCTTAGCCAAACTTTAGCTTGGCTTCCACCTGCATTAGGCCATCTCTGAAGAGGTGACCCTAGACCCTGTGCTCAGGTTTAGCTCAAGAAAATGCAACACTATCTTCCCAAACCACATTGCCAAATCAATTTTAGTAATTCCACACACTTTGCAGCACATCTATTCTGCAGGCAAATGTCAGATGGCTATCACGTGAGCACATACTGACTTGGACATTCAACAGCAGTCAATATATTCATTATTGAGTAAACTGCAGGGAGGTATTAGGGCTCTGTACTTGATCATTGACTTGTACAAATACATTCTCACATTTGCATTGGGCAGCAGTCTGTCATTCAAGGTTGGGAGAATAAACTTGTGGATCAGTAAAAAGTGAATGCTATGTTAAACAAACCTATCTGCAGTAGGGCTGCCTGGGTGGCTCAGTTGGTTAAGTGCACGACTCTTGGTTTTGGCTCAGGTTATGATCTCAGGGTTGTGAGATCAAGCCCCATTTGGCACTCCATGTTGATGTGCATTCTGCTTGAGATTCTCTCCCTCTCCCTCTGTCCCTCTCCCTCCTCGTGCATGTGTGCACTATCTCTCTCTAAAATAAATAAATAAAATCTTTAAAAACAAATAAACAAACAAAAAACAGCAATAACAAAAAATCTAACTGTAGTTGACCCTTGAAAAACACAGGTTTGAACTGCATGGGGCCAATTATAGTGGATGTTTTTTGATAAATACAGTATGGAAAAGTAAATATATTTCCTCTTCTTTATGATTTTCTCAATAAAATTTTATTGTCTCTAACTTTATTGTAAGAATACAATATACAGTACATATAACATACAAAATATGTATGAATTGACTGCTTATGTTATTGGTAAGATTTCTAGTTAATAGTAAGCTATCAGTAGTTAAGTTTCAGGGGAGTCAAAAGTTATATGGGCATTTTCAGTTGTGCAGGGGTCAGTGCTCATAATCCTTGGGCTGTTCAAGGATCAACTGTACATATAAAAGAAGGGTCTTAAAGAAAAGCAGAAAAGCTGACACAAATGGAAGAAGGCAAAAAAAACCCAAACATAATATACTTTTTAAAAATTCTAACTTGTGACCTTAAAGAAAATCAGGACAATATTGTATCCATAAAACAAAGGCATATAGCAACAAAAAAGGAGAAATCAGACAAGAAATAAATATGATGGTTATAATAAAAAGAGATATAATGTCCAAAAGAAAAAAAAAGAAAACACTCAACTGTAGATCAAAAAGAAAAAAATGAAGAGACATATGAGAAGAAAAGTCTAGTAGCAGAATTTGAATACAAGATGTCCAAGGAATTCCAGAAAGAAAACAGAGAAAATGTTAGAAAAGAGTATCTGATTAGGAGAACATTTTCTGAAGCCTGGGGGAGGAGTGTGAGTGCTTCTACACTTTGAAAGACACTGACAGTTGAACATGAGAAAAAAAAAAAAAAAACATTTACTCCTAGATGTTTTATTTTTTGTAAGTAATCTCTATGCCCAATGTGGGGTTCAAACTCACCACCCTGAAATCAAGAGTTGCATACTCTACTGACTGGGCACCCCTAATCCTAGTCGTTTTAGAACAGAGAGGACATAAATCAGGGCATCTGTAAAGAAAGAATCAAAGAGGCATCAGATTGCTCAGTATTAACACTGGATGCTAGAATACAATAAAGCAGTAACTTCAAAGTCTGGAAGGAAAATTATTTTCAACTTAGAATACCTGGCCAAAATTTCTATTAAGTGTGATGCTAAAGTAACACATTTTCAGTCATCCTAAGTCTCCGAATTCATCTCACGCATCTTCAGTGAAACAGTTAATTCTTGATGGTATACTACAGCAAAACCAACATAAATTTAGGACAGAAGGAAGAAGGCACAGAAACTGAGAGAGAGTAGCACTTCCTGAGACAATAAAGGACAGTTTCAGATTACCCCTGAGCAGTAGGCTCAAAGAGCACCGGTCTACCAAAGTGCAACATTGGGGGTGCTGGGAGGAAACATTTGAAATAAAGGCAGATTCATGAAAGAACAATCATGATGATGATGGAAAATCTTGGTGACAAGTTGCACTCATGTGCCAACTACAAAAAAAAAAAAAGACTATCAGGAATGCTAGGAAAATATGTACAGATACGTACAAGAGGGTCATACTCTAGTGCAAAGCAACAAGGATGTGACACAGACCAGCACCACTAGCAATTCCCAGCTGGGAACTTGCTGGAAATTCAGATTTTCAGGCCCATCCCAGATCTGCTAAATAAGAAACTATGGAGGTGACACCCAGTCATCTGACTTTAGGAAACCCTGTAGAGGATTCTGATGCAAATTAAAGTTTGAGAAGCACTGCTTTAGATCAGGGGTTGGCTGTGGCTGTTTTTGTTTACAGTTTTACTGGATGCAGACAACTACAAAAAAAATGTAGTTTCTATGGTTCATTCCATGGTGCAACAGCAGAGGGTAATAGCTCTGATAGACCATGGGCCTGCAAAGCCTAAATATGCATTATTTGGTCCTTGACAGAAAATGTTTGCTAACCTCTGCTCTAAAGCGTTGGATACCGAGCTCCCTCTCTCTGCTTCTGACTACAGTACTCATGTTTGCAAAGACAATCATTAAGATCATGCTAGCATTGTGAAAGCTACTTCTTAGTTTTCAGTCAACATAGAGCAAACACACACTAATGATCAAAAAAAGGATTATGAGTATTAAAGCGTCCTAAATGTGAAAGTCACGCACAACAGCAGAAGCTAGAGGTGGGAGGGAAGTACAGGGATGAATATTCCCTCATCTCAGGTATAAGGCAGACAAGGGAGATTTTCAAATCCATGCAATAAGAAAAATAGGCTTACATAACTCTTACAAAGTTTTAAAGGTTACCAGTAGGAGAAACAAAAATCATAACATAACTATGAAGAATTTGGAAGTGAGTAGAGTTAGAGAATAGGTGAGGAGTAATAGAAAGTGTCTAAATCAAGAAATGTGGGGTAACCAGATACTTCACAGGAATAAAATAAAAATAAATAAATAAATAAATAAATAAAAGCTGCCTTTGAGCAGGTGTCCCAGAAGTTGGGTAGATGTAAGTAGACTTTAATTTTCACTTCATTTCCTCACATTGTGTTTAATTTTTGCATGTAAAAGTACATTTTACTTCATTAATAATATATATTTCAAAAAATTGAGGAAAAAAGCATTTGGGAGCCCCTGGCCCACAGAATTAGGGAAAATTTGATTCTCAGTCTCCAACCCTCTCACCCACCTTCTTCACTGGCCCCATTTGGTAATTTTCCTCCTGTGGGCCTTTTTGCTTCTCATCTGCCCTGGGCTGTGTCCTCCTGACCCCAAGGTTCAGCTGGCCCCATGATTCTCTATATCTCACCCACCCCAGGCCCAGCACAATCTGTCTACCTTCTAAGGCTGCTCTAGTAGCTATGGCTCCCATGCAGCCCACATTTACTCTCTCCTCTCTTTCCCCAAAGGTTCCCTTGTTTTCCCATTACCTGCTGTTCTCAAATTCACTCAATTTCACCAAAACAATCTGTGCCTACTCCAAAGCCTTACCCCTGACTTGCACTGCTACCTGCTCCCTCTTTGATGAGGAGAACAAAGGCAAGAGGAACTTAGATAAAATTAAATTTCCTTACAACTTGCTGCCCATTGATAAATACCTGAGACATGCAGAGGGTGACATTCCTCAAGGAACTCACAGCTGCCTTAGTGTAAATTCTTTGCCAGAGACTAAAAGCAAGCTTAGCTTGACAATAGCCAGATCTCCAGGATCCTGTAAGTCTTCTTTAATATACAGAAATCCCTTTGGAGGTTTCCATTATCTCTACCTGCCCTCCCAACTTAAAAAATATATAATCAGTCCCACTTCATATCACAAGCAGAACTCTTTCTGCCCATGGTTGTCGTCCCATGCTATAATAAAAACATCTTTTTGCAACATAAAACATCTCAAGACTTTTTTCTTGACCATTGGGCTCAATGACCCTGTATCATCTTTATGGCTCTGTTCCTGCCATCCCAAGCCCCATTTTCCAGAATGGTCTGGGTTTGCCCCACAGCAGGGTCCAGTGAGGAGAGCCTATTTTTTCCAGCTGGCTCAGGTCCATTATCTCTTGGTTCCCTCTACAATGTCACTTCCCTGAGAGACCCTTTCTGGACACCCCCTCTCTACCCCAGTTCAGGAAACCATTCTAGTGTATATTTTATGACAATACACACTTCTCTTTTCTGGTGCTTATCACAATGTAATTATTAATGATTTATGCAATTATTTGTTGAATTTTCTTTATACACAGCTTGACTTTAGACAGACTGGCTGTAGGCCCCTGTACCAGCAATGACTCATCCGACGCCTGCCATAAAGTAAATGCTCAGTCAACACTTGTTTACAGGAAGTGGTGAAATTTGATGGCAGGTTTCCACAAAAGGCCTGCATTACTCTACCATGGCTCAGCTCCTGCACAGAGGCACAGGAAGAGAGGTCATGAGGATGTTCACAGGAAGATGATCTTTCAATCTCAAGGGGACAGTTTGCCAGGATTGCTATTGAGTATGGCAACAGGAAAGGGGTGATGCAGGCTGGCCCAACAAGTTTGGGTCTGTCTGCCTTCCTAGTGACATCTGCGGATGTCTCCTGTCCTATCTTCCATGTAGGCAGCTGCAACTGGCAGTTTCCAGGGACATGTCGAGGAGTTGCTCTGTAATTTAGTGAAAATTACCTTTGAAATCCAGCTTTGAGCTGGGAAATAATTGGACAAATATCAATAGGGACATATATACCAGCACTTCAATGACAAGTCAGGGGATGCCTGGGGCGTGCACAAAGCAGCTGGGATGGGCCACCAGCCCCCTGCTGTGCTGTGTGAATGCTGGGTTGCCATAGTAAATACCACCATAACCTCATTTTAAGGAACTACTGGAGTAAAAGTTTGAAGGGAATGAGCTGGGAGGCTGCATAGACATTCACTACAAACTGCAAGCAGACCTTTCAATTGTATGCAGAATTGGTTACTGTTCTCATGCAGAATACTCTGCAAGCAAAGAGTTGAAGTAAGGTCATTGAAACAGAGAAGGAGAGACTACTATAAAGAACAATTGATTTGAGGGTCATTTGCAGAGAGAGGTGAGGTGTAAGCCATGAGAGAGGAAAAGCTCTCAGAAAAAAAGGAGAGACAAAACCTTGAAAATTCTACCTGTGACCATGGAGAAGAGCAGCATAGCACACTTCCCAGACTGCTGAACACCAAACCTTGAACAAGAAAATAACTGTTTTTCAAGTGTCACTGTGAACATGAGGCTGAGGGTCCAGCCTTCCCCTTCTAAATGTAATGATTGATGATCCCAGGGAGGAACTTGGCTCACCCTTTGGGCCTTGCAGTTTGGCTAAAACAGGTTGTAAAGTCAGCCAAATTTTCTTCAGCCTTTATAAACCTCTGGAAATTTTCACTCAATTCAGAAAAGATAGGAATGAAAATGTGAGAATTTGTGAGCAAGTTTCTAAATCTGCTCAATCAACCTCATAGCAAATTAACCCAATTCAAGATGGAAGAATAAAAAAGAGGTTCTCACACTAGTCACAGATGCAGGTTTTAAATTTGACTTTTCAAAAAAATCCACACATTACATCAAATGCTGTTTCTCACTTATGTCAGCTACAGGTCTTTCAACATCAACCAACCAAATGCCACTTGATTTTTATAATCCTGATCTCACATTTTTGGCAAATCTTGTGCTTTTGGTGATAAATTTACTCTCCCTATGGTGACATTAAAACTAAGAATCTTATGGGATTTTAAAGGAATACCATGTGGAGGGTATTTTGATTACCCAATATATTCTTTTTTTTTATTCTTATGTTAATCCCCATACATTACATCATTAGTTTTAGATGTAGTGTTCCATGATTCATTGTTTGTGCATAACACCCAGTGCTCCATGCAGAATGTGCCCTCCTCAATACCCACCACCAGGCTAACCCATCCTCCCACCCCCCTCCCCTCTAGAACCCTTAGTTTGTTTTTCAGAGTCCATCGTCTCTCATGGTTTGTCTACCCCTCCGATTTCCCCCGCTTCATTCTTCCCCTCCTGCTACCTTCTTCTTCTTCTTTTTTTTCTTAACATATATTGCATTATTTGTTTCAGAGGTACAGATCTGAGAGTCAACCCAATATATTCTAATAAGAAAATGTACTGATTGAATGATCCCATAGTGACTAGAGCTCTTTATTGACCAAAAGAAGCAGGTTGGAGACAGAGGCACCTCTGTCCAAGTTAGCCTCTTAAAAAGTCCTTTAAAAAATGAGGTAAACAGGGCTACCTGGGTGGTTCACTTGGTTAAGTGTCTGCCTTCGGCTCAGATCATGATCCCAGAGTCTGAGATGGAGCCTTGCTTTGGGCTTCCCGCTCAGTGGAGAGTCTGTTTCTCCTCCTGCCCTTCCCCCTGACTCATGTGCTCACTTGTTCTCTCTCTCAGATAAATAAGTAAATAAATCTTAAAAAAAAAAAAAAGAAAATAAAAAATGAGGTAAACATAATGAAATATTTGAGGTTATTTTCTCTAATAGATAGAAATGTTTAGGTAGAACAGATGACAGGGTGAAGCAGCAGCAAACTTGCCCTCATGGTGAAATTCATTCCTGTTTTGTTTTGCCCCTTCAGCAGTTCTGAGAACCTCCTAATGCTAGAGGGAAGACAGCTACCATCTTTGCTAGGATAGAAAAAGTAGACAGAAGTCTCAGGGACAAAGAGCTTGGTTGGGGTTAGGCTTTGCTGACTGGTGCTTCAGTGGGGGCAACCCCCTGGTGGCAGCCACAGATGGTTCTGAGGTTGAGTGGACTGGGAAATTGATTCAAGAAGCCTGGAGATTCCTTCCTCCAAACTTATCTTTTGAAGGACAAAAGTACGGGAGACATAATAGCACTGATAAGCAGATCTGACACTCAGCAGGTGCTCCTGTGGTCTACTTGGTCTACTTGTTAAAAGAATGAGATTCCCCAAGACCCTCTGGTCAACCTGGCTTTCCTCAAGACCTTGCCTGACCCACCCCACACCAATTGTCTGAAAGGGGCCCTGGGGTGCATTTTCCTTGTTTAGTGTTGAAGTTGGTGCTTCTTCCACATGGTTAAGGACTTGGGACATGAGTCCTTGGGGGAGCTGGTATTTGGCCGGATTGAAGAGGAGGAGATGAATAAGGGAGGACAAGGACATTTACATTCAGAAAGAGATTGATAGAAAAGTGAAAAAAGGTTGACAGCTCCTAATGTTGATTTACTTGAAACCTGGACTCTATGGTGCCAGTCTGAACTTACAGCAAAGGCTCGTGGAGGAGAGCCTCATTCTCAACGTTCCCATAGTGCAAGTGTGGGAAGAATCTGGAGTCTCCCAGATATGCAGGAAAGGGGCTCTTTGCTGGGCTGTGTTGGGTGAACCTGCCAATGTCTGTGTCTGCAGGTTCCCATCTCCCATGGTGAGGAGCAAACTGCTAGAAGGGAAAGAGGAATGGAAAAAGAGGAATGAGGATAAAGAGCAGTGACAGGAAAGGAGAACAAATTCTAGGCAGAGGGACCTGGGGCATGTCCTTCTGGAATAAGGATGAGGATGAAGAGGACACATGCTATAAAGGGGAAAGAAGGAAGTGGAATGATGTAGAAATGACAGGTGGGTGGAAAGGTGGGAAAGGAAGGGATTCTATGGGGAAACCTTAAAACTAGAATGATGATATTTACCACGTGTTAAACTATCAGTCAGGGAGACAGCCCTAAGCTGGTCTCTATGTCTGGGACTCTGAAAGGGAAGCCAGCATTTTGACAGAACAAATTAAGTTAGAGAGCTGAATCAAGTGCGGGAAAAAGCATTGGGTTTGGGGTCTCATTTTCATCTCTGCCACTGACCAGATGCATGAAACTTGCCTTGCTCATGTCACATGGCTGTGGGCAGGATCACAGAAGAGAACATAGGGGAAGGTTCTTCAAAGCAAAGTGCTTTATCAATATAAGCTTATAGTATATCCGAAGTAGGTATTTTTGCACACATGTAAGTCATTTTCCCAAATATGAAGAAATTGGATTCCTAGAAGATTATTTCTGCAATTTCACCACTCTTCCCCAAACATAACTCTTTCCTCTTTGTCAAGTTGAACACCTGCATGTAACAGTTGTTAGCAGAGCCCAGACACTTTCAGGCTGTCACCGCCAGGTCACAGTGCATCAAGATGAATGACCCCAAGAGTCCTCCACTTACAGATGCCTCTCACAGTAGCAACCACTTCTCCCAGGACACTGTCTGCAAAGGTTGGATGAGCCGTCATAGAAAAGATAATTCCAACTTTTTGAGGAACCTCCATACTGTTTTCCAGAGTGGCTGCACCAGCTTGCATTCCCACCAACAGTGTAGGAGGGTTCCCCTTTCTCCACATCCCCGCCAACATCTGTCATTTCCTGACTTGTTAATTTTAGCCATTCTGACTGGTGTGAGGTGGTATCTCATTGAGGTTTTGATTTGGATTTCCCTGATGCCGAGCGATATTGAGCACTTTTTCATGCGTCTGTGAGCTACCATATGATCCAGCAATTGCACTACTGGGTATTTACCCCAAAGATACAAAAGTAGGGATCTGAAAGGGTACGTGCACCCCGATGTTTATAGCAGCAATGTCCACAATAGCCAAACTGTGGAAAGAGTCAAGATGTCCATCGACAGATGAATGGATAAAGAAGATGTGGTATATATATACAATGGAATATTATGCAGCCATCCAAAGGAATGAGATCTTGCCATTTGCAATGACGTGGATGGAACTGGAGGGTATTATGTTGAGCGAAATAAGTCAAACAGAGAAAGACATGTATCATATGACCTCACTGATATGAGGAATTCTTAATTGCAGGAAACAAACTGAGGGTTGCTGGAGTGGAGGGTGGGGTGGGAGGGATGGGGTGACTGGGTAATAGACACTGGGGAGGGTATGTGCACTGGTAAGTGCTGTGAATTGTGCAAGACTGTTGAATCTCAGATCTGTACCTCTGAAACAAATAATGCAATATATGTTAAGAAAAAAAAAGAAGAAGAAGAAGAAGAAGGTAGCAGGAGGGGAAGAATGAAGTGGGGGAAATCGGAGGGGTAGACGAACCATGAGAGATGATGGACTCTGAAAAACAAACTGAGGGTTCTAGAGGGGAGGGGGGTGGGAGGATGGGTTAGCCTGGTGATGGGTATTGAGGAGGGCACATTCTGCATGGAGCACCGGGTGTTATGCACAAACAATGAATCATGGAACACTACATCTAAAACTAATGATGTAATGTATGGGGATTAACATAAGAATATAAAAAATTTAAATAAAAAAAAGATAATTCCATTTGTTGTGGCATTTTCAAACCTTGGGGCTAGGACCCACAGGTCAAAATTACATGGAAGAAATATTCAGCTCCACACAAATGGAGCTCTGACCATTGGAATTTTCCAAACCTGGACTAGGAGGTTTCTGCAGCTGATGAGCCCCATCTCAGGAGGTGGTATCACTTGGAGTCCACACAACTGTACAGTTTGAGCTTAGTGTTCACAGCATTGTAAAAAATTCAGAACAGCTTAAGTAAAACCAGTGAATCACCAAAGTAGTAATTAGTGAAAATTTATCATGCACACACCAAAAAGACTGTTTGCAAACTGGGAACCCTCAAACCAGGACGTAGAATGAGGCTCAGGGGTATATTGTTATAAAGCAGTTTAAATAGTGAGAAAGCAATGACTGTTTATTCTTTTTTTTTTTTTTTTGGCTGTTTTTTCTTCATGGTGATTGAATACAATATTACAGTTTTCTGTGGTTCCCTCATATCAATCTTGGGAAAGAGCTTATCATTTCCAGATGCACAAGCAAGAAATGATCCAGGTCAAGTTAGTTTTGCAAAGTAATCTCAAGCTTTGTCTGCATGATTAAACTGGTTCTATCTGCACAGGAAGACTTCAAGGCTGGTCTCCATCTGTCCTTGATTTTAACAATTCCCCCCTTTTGGTCATTCTCTCAGCAGGCTGAGAGTATGACTGACCCTAATAGCATTTTTTCTCAATTATCACTGTTGATGTAGTCAGGCTGAAGATTCACACATTTCCTGTTTCTATTAGTTGAGTCATCAGGCTAGAGGGCCATACCATCACCATCTTCATCATTCATGTGGTTATTATTGTTGATTTCATCTAGTTGTCTGGTCCTGATGGATACTATTTGCATGTGAGTAGCTGCCTGCCTACAGGCATTTAATACCTTTGAGAGTATATAACACAATATGATGACTATAAAGAGAATACATAATAACCAATGAATGAACAGTTCCCCAGAACAGAGATTCCCAGGAGCCAAGATTTAACCAATCAAATAAATCAAGTGGATCATAATCAGATTTAGGTTTTACCTTTCTGAGTCAATTTACAAATTGCTTTTCAAGTTATTTACATAGGCACAACGTGATGTATTAGCAAACACATACACTCATGATTACATAGGATAGGATGACTATCAGGATATTTCTTTTCAGGAGGAGGTATTGCACCTGGGCTTTCATTGAAATCAGGCCTTTTTATGATGTGAGTTATCAGGTAATTTAATGAGAGGCATTTCTATGGAAACAAAAGGTTAATAGTTTGAGCAAATGATAAATTCAGTGTTCTAAGTTTGGAGAGCAAGCCAGTTGAGAAGATTTTTAAATGTTGGGTTCTAAGCATGTTTAGATGGAGTAAGGGCAAAGAGTGGCCATCACACAGATTTTCCCAGTTAGGAATGTGAATGTCACTGGCAATCTTTCTGAGTGGCCCTATAGCAACAGTCATAAAGATCATATACATCTCTGAGCTATGTATCAAGTTGTCCAGCTTTAGCTTAGCTTCGGGAAAAGGGCAATTTTAGTTGGATAATGACTCCAATCCAGAATACTGGGAGGATATTGGAAATGTTAATTTATGGAGATCTAACCACATACTAGAGAAAATTAGAATTTAGGACCCAGTCCAGTTACAGGTCAAAAAAAATATTCAAAAACAATGAACAGTACCAGAATCTGACATCTATAAGGGTGTATTATTGAAATATATTTTTTCCTCCACAATCATTTCCATTTCCATCACAGACAACCATAGCAAGACTAATTTGTCAACAAATTTAATCTAGCTTTAATAAACTTGGCCTGATTATTTATGTAAGTGCAGGAAGAATAATGATTGACCATATAGGCACTTTTAAATCTGGAAAACAAAACATTAAAGAATGATAAATGCTTTAAATGAAGACATAAAAATTATAATCATCTTCATTATTTCATTTAGCCTCCTATAATTAATGCTTGTTGATCTTTTTTTGTTAACAGTTTTATGAATTTTATGAATTCGACAATTTCCATCAACGTTTTAGAAATTTTTTTTTTTTAAGATTTTATTTATTTATTTGAGAGAGAGAGAAAGAGAAAGAGAGAGTGCGCATGAGTGGGGAGGGGCAGAGGGAAAGAGAGAGAAGCAGACACCTTGCTGAGCAGGGACCCAAATGCAGGGGCTGGATTCCAGGACCCTGAGATCAAGGCCTGAGCCCTAGGCAGATATTTAACCAACTGAGCCACACCGGTGCTCCAGTTTTAGAAATTTTTACCAGCTGTGAATATGATCTTAAAGTTATCAGAAACTTGCATTCTAGAGTACTCATAAGGGTATTTTCCATAAATTTATCTGAAGATGAAATATATTTGTAAAAGCATCAAGGGTAAAACAATAATCGTCTGTAAATGACAAAAAATTTAAAAATGGTAAAGGCAAGATCAGATGAGAATTTGTTATAATGCAATTGATAAGGGAAATGAGTTATTTCTGTGATATATAATGTTTTAAAACAAGAGCTAGAATTATGACTGATAAGATTATATCAGGACACTTCAGATTCCCAGGAACTTTATATAGTTTCTGAAATATTTATACTAATAACTTTCATATAAATATTTCCTAAAGAAAGTTTAGCATCACTTCTTTTTTTAAAAGTATTTTTATTTTTTAATTTTTTATTTATTTTTTGCCAGAGGCTTATTTTATTTATTTTAAATGGTTTATATGATTTTGTTTCTATTGTTTTCAGTTTTTTTTTATGTTATGTTAATCACCATCATTAGTTTTTGATGTAGTGTTCCATGATTCATTGTTTGCGTATAACACCCAGTGCTCCATGCAGAACATGCCCTCCTTAATACTCATCACCAGGCTAACACATCCCCCCCTCCCCTCTAGAACCCTCAGTTTGTTTTTCAGAGTCCATAGTCTCTCATGGTTCGTCTCCCCCTCCGATTTCCCCCCCTTCATTCTTCCCCTCCTGCTATCTTCTTTTTTTTTTTTAAACATATAATGTATGATTTGTTTCAGAGGTACAGGTCTGTGATTCAACAGTCTTGCACAATTCACAGCGCTCACCATAGCACATACCCTCCCCAATGTCTATCACCCAGGCACCCCATCCCTTGCACCCCCCACCACGCCAGCAACCCTCAGTTTGTTTCCTGAGATTAAGAATTCTTCATACCAGTGAGGTCATATGATAAATGTCTTTCATTTTTGTGAGAGAGAGAGAGAGAGAGAGAATGAGCGGAGGGGGAGAGGCAGAGAGAGAAGCAGGCTCCCTAGTGAGCAGGGAGCCTGATGGGGATTCCATCCCAAGACCCCGGTATCATGACCCGAGTGGAAGGCTGATGCTTAATGGTCTGAGCCACCCAGGTGCCCCATCACTTCTTATTTGACAATGCTTTCCATGAAATTTCACATATACAAAAAGTTACATAGCTTTAAAAAACCAACCAACCAACAAAACAAAAAACTTAGTTCTTCTAATAGGGATGACTCAGTTTCTTAAGTAATCAAAGACCTGACAAAGAACACAGAATCTTTATTTTCTAGGCAGATTACACACATCAAGGATGAAGAAATACCTTTATTTACAATTTCTTAAGAGCAGATCAATAACCTAAGAAAATTTTGTCCTTTTAATGGGAAAAAAATCAAATTCTAACTTTGCACCTGTGTACTTTTGACATTAAATTTTTTCCTTATTTTAACCTAAATAAATCCATTCTAATTTTAGTCAGTTTGGCTATATATAAAAGTCCTTTCTTAAGACTTCTTTTCCACAAACCATCTACAAATTTATATATTCATTTAGGTTTTCTTTTATCTTTTTCCTTTCTTATTCTGAAACAATCATTTTACTTTAGGATAAAATTTATTTTTTTCCCTTACCAAAAATGCATTTTCATTTCTCATTCCTTCTTTTGTGGAAAACACACATTCTCCTTTGTACATACAGTTGTTTTCATACAACATACAGTTTTTTTCTGTTATTCTTCGATTATTATTATTATTATTTCTAGTAGTTTTGTAAAAAAAAACTATTTTGCTGACAATTTCAACTTCATTACTTCAAATGTTATCTTTTCAATTTCAAAAATTTACAAACCTTTTCTAGAAAAGAAATGATGCAAGGAATTTATTACAGTATAATTACAGGTTTGCTCACAGAGAATAGAATAATTGCCTATGCATCACATTAAATGAATATAAACTCCTTCCACATCATATAGTTAAAATAAACCATACATCTTTTGGAAATTACAGTATGAGACTCACTCATGTTTATAGGTTCATCCTGACATTGTTTTGCTAGGCTGGGACTAGACTGATAGAACAGGCAGAGGCAACAGGATCCCCACATTTTTGCTGAAGAAGTTTGTTCTATGTTGAGTGGGCAGAATAAAGATTTGAAAGATGGGACAACATCTTCTAAACTGATGGCACAGCTATAAATATCTGGGAAGCTGCCACCAGTATTTCTAGTCTTGAAGGTTGTTAGAAGAAATGGGGGAAGATCTTTTAAACAAAAATTGCTACCTGGTTGCAAATCTGAAAAGACAAGGCAATAAAATATGAGCCTATTAAAAAGTGGTTATAACCTGGCCTTGAGGGGTTATCGCTGTGTTTTTACAGGACTGAAAGGATGGCTATTCTTGTATTGGCCTTTTTCAGCTGACCACACAGACCCTTTTGTTGCTCAATTTACTGTGGTATAAGAGCATGGCTTTTAAATATGTTGGATCATTCCATAGTAAAAAATATAGTATAGATATGGCACAGCACATACGACACATATAAAACCATATAAGTAACTGTAATAAAAGTTTAATAGCTGACATATATTTCTTATTTTTATTATATGTCATGCATGCAATTAACTTTGCACTTTATGAACTTATTCTTTAATTTACATATAAATAACAAATAGCTCTACAACAAATCAATGTATAAATTATAGATAAAATCGAAGACAATATATTATCTATAGATATGGATAACATGTATATTTTCTACTTAAATAAATGCTAATCATAACTCACCTGTGACCACAGTTTGGAGAACAAGAAGTTGCAGTAAATCCATTCACAGTAGGAGGAAGCTTTCCCGGTAGCTCCCCTTCTCACCTTCAAAAGGGGTTCTTGCTGCTTTGCCTACATTCTTCCAGCCCCAATGCACACAGTTTATGCAGAGTAAATTTATGCTTATTACTCTAAGTGTTCTGACATTTTCTCTTCAGTTTATTTTGTATTTTCAGCTCTTCTTCCAACTTCTAAAAACAAAATTGTAATCTTTGCTTTCCAGTGAAAACCAGGAACGAGGCAATCATGAACTGTTTATCACATATTAGCATGTTGTAGATTAGCAAATTTACAAATACATTTCCAAATTTGAGAAGTAAAGTTGATCCTGAACAACATGGGTTTGAACTGTGCAGGTCCACTTTTATGCAGATTTTTTTGATAAATATAGCACAATATTGTAAATGTATTTTCCTTATGATTTTCTCAATAATATTTTTTTTCTCTAGCTTACTTTAAGATTACATTATATAATATATAAAACATACAAAATATGTGTTAATCGATTATGTTATTGGTAAGGCTTCTTGTCAAGAGTAGACTATAGTTAAGTCTTGGGGGAGTCAAAAATTATATGCTGATTTTCATGGGGTGTCTGGCTAGCTCAGTTGGTAGAGCATATGACTCTATATCTTGGAGTCATGAGTTTGAGCCCATGTTGGGTGTAGAGAAAACAAGTCCCCCATAGTTAAAACATTTTAGGGAATCTAAAGGCAACATAGATTGCACCTCATTCTTGGACCAGGATCTTGCACTTTACTGGAAAAATGGATGAAGTTATGTATAATTTAGAATTGCATTGGCCATTCTGGAGAGACTTTGTTTTAGGTAAGTCCACCTTGAGGGCACCCTTAAAAGAGAGGATCCCAAATCCCCAGGAGACAATAGAATTTATTTTTTATTGCTATGCAGAAGCTTCTAAAAGACAAAATGACCTCAAAAACAGTTCTAAAAGGATCCATACACCATACAAATAGAAATAAATCTTTAGTAAAAAAATCTGGTCATCTGAGCAGATAATCTTAACTTAGTCCCTCTACCAGAAACACAATTTGGATCCAATTCTTCTTTTTTTTTTTTTTTTTTTACCTGGGTCATGGCTAAAAAAATTTTAAATAAAAGATATAGGATCTTTGTGTCTATTTATGTGTTATATATGTCTATATATATAGATATATGTTATAGATATGTGATATATATATAATATATTTTATATATAATACATGTTATATATATGTGATATTATTTTACTTCTGGATGGTATTGCCAAAATTAATTTGTAAAGAGCTCTATTTAATTGGCTTAAAGAAAATTAAGCATTTATATAAATTAAGTATACTTTCAGCCAAATGTTTTTCAATTCATGTGATCTGGCATAATCTTTGGTAAATAAAAACTAATTTAAATGTATTGGTTTAATAAAAGCAGGCATATCTTCAGAATTTGTTGACAAGAAAAATAACTTAAGATGATGGTTAACTGTTTGATGTCTAATTCAAGCATAATTTTTAGAAACAAGTTGTTTAAATAAAGATTAATAAGATCAGAGGGTACACTAAGTTAAACTAAATAATGCATATTCATTAAATATCTAAATCATTTCATATATATTTATATAGCTTATAGAGTGAGAAAGCAACACCTGTTAATTCTTCACAGTGATTGATTACAATTTTACAGTTTTCTGTGGCTCCCTCATATCAGCTTGGGAAACAGTTTGGCTTATCAATTCCAGATGCACAAGCAAGAAATCATCCAGGTCAAAATTAGGTTTGTGAAGTAATCTCAGCTAAGCTTTGCCTGCATGACTAAACTGGTTCTGTGTGCTCAGGGAAACTTCAAGGCTGGTCTTCATCCTTGATTTTAACAGCATCAACAACAAAAGTTGATGCCAAGATTAAATGTTGGGGTGATGGAAAAGAAAACTTCTGCACTTTCAGCAATACTGTAAATGGTATTATTATTATTATTTTTCTGTAGAAGAAGACCAACATTAACATTTCAAATCTGGGTGATAGAACCTCTGGTTAAGAGGAGGGCCAAAACAGTAGTGGGTATGTAGGAATAAAGAACTGTATTTGACTCCCTGCCTATTGCTTACCATCTGTGGGGCAATGAGCAGGGCCTTTTGCCATGATCACTCTTGGTTTCTCTTAACATGGCATTTAAATAACTTAACTCACAGTGTTATTATATAGCTCAGTTAAAATTATGCTTGTAAGAGTCCTAAGTAAATAGTGTAAAAGCTAACTGCATGTCATCTACCACCCAGCACTTTTGGGACACATGATATAAATGCTGCATACTAACTTTAAACGATCTCCTGGTTAATTAACCCCAAGAGATGTGGAAATCATTCACTATTGTTCCCTTCCGCTATGAAGGTAAATTCACAAGACTTCCTTTAAGTATGTCATTTAAAATATATATTGTTTTTTTTATTGAAAACTACATTACAGAAGATTTTACCTTGATGAAGTCCTGATAGTTCATTTTTGCTTTTGTTTCCCTTGCCTCCAGAAACATATTTAGTAGGAAGTTGTTATGGCCAATGTCATGCCTGTGTTCTCCTCTAGGATTTTGATGGTTTCCTGTCTCACATTTAGGTCTTTCATCCATTTTGAATTTATTTTTGTGTATGGTCCACTTTTGGTGAAGGAAACAATCAATAAAACTAAAGGCAACCTTCAGAATGGGAGAAGATATTTGCAAATGACATATCTGATAAAGGGTTAGTAGCCAAAATCTATGAAGAACTTATAAAACTCAATACCCCAAAAACAAAGAATCCAGTTAAGAAGTGGGCAGAAGACATGAATAGACATTTTTCCAAAGAAGACAGATGGCTAACAGACATATGAAAAAGTGTTCAACATTACTTATCATCAGGGAAATGCAAATCAAAACTACAATGATATATCACCTCACACCAGTCAGAATGGCTAAAATTAACAACACAGGAAACAACAGATGTCGGCAAGGATGTGGAGAAAGGGGAACCCTCTTGTACTGTTGATGGGAATGCAAACTGGTGCAGCCACCCTGTAAAACAGTATGGAGTTTCCTCAAAATTTAAAAATAGAGCTACCCTATGATTCAGCAATTGCACTACTAAATAATTACCCAAAGGATGCAAAAATACTGATTCGAAGGGATACATGCACCCTAATGTTTATAGCAACATTATCAACAATAGCCAAACTATGGAAAGACCCCAAATGTCTATTGACTAATGAATAAAGAAGATGTAATATATATATATATATATATATATATGATATTATTCAGCCATAAAAAGAATAAAATCTTGCCATTTACAACAACATGGATAGAACTAGAATGTATTATGCTAAGCAAAATAAGTCAGTCAGAAAAAGACAAATACCATATGATTTCACTCATGTGGAATTTAGGAAATGAAATATGTGAACACAAGGGAAAAAAAGAAAGAGAGAGAGGCAAGCCATAAAACAGAATCTTAACTACAGAGAACACACTGAGGGTTGCTGGAGGGCAGCTGGGTAGGGGGATGGGTTAAATGGGTGATGGGTATTAAGGAGGGTACTTATTGTGATGAGCATTGACTGTTATACATAAGTGATGAATCACTAAATTCTACTCCTGAAACTAATATTACACTGTATGTTAACTAACTGGAATTTAAATAAAAACTTGAAACAAACAAAGAAAATTACATTACATTAATTGAATTTATGTTAATACAATTCACCATTGATTTTATTCAGGTTTTCCCCATGTAATTTATATTTATTTGTGTGTCTTTGTGTTGGTGTGCATTTAGTTCTTTTAAAAAAGATTGATTGATTGATTTGAAACAGAGAGAGAGAGCATGGAGGGGAGAGGCAGAGGGAGAGGCAGGGACAAGCAGACTCCCTGCTGGGTAGGGAGCCTGATGTAGAGCTAAATCCCAGGACCCTGAGATCATGACCTGAGTTGAATACAGACACTTAACCTACTGAGCCACCCAAGCACCCCTGTGTGCATTTAGTTCTTTACAAATTCATCATCTGTGCAATTTTATGCATCCACCAGCACAGTTAAGCTATTTGAGTTCCATCCACCACCATCAAAAGATCCCTTCTATTGCCATTTTATAACCACACTTACTCTCCCCAACCAACATCCACACCTCACCCCATCCCTAACTCCAGGCAACCATTAACCTATCCTCTATTTCTAAAATTTTGGCATTTCAAAATTTTATGTAAATGGAACCATATAGTATGTAACTTTAGGGGGTGGTTTCTTTTTTTTTTCACTCAACATAATTCTCTGGAATTCATCTAAGTTGTTATGTATATCAATAATTCATTCCTTTTTATATTACTGAATAGTATTTCATGGTATGGATATACCAAATATTGTTTAACCATTCACCTGTTGAAAGATATCCAGATTGATTCCTTTTTAGATATTATAAATAAAACTATGAATATTCTTGTACAAGCTGTTTGTGAGTATAAATTATCATTTCTCTGGGAATAATGCCCAAGAGTGCAATTGTTGGGTCATGTAGTAATCATATGTTTGATTTTATGAGAAACTGCCAAATTGTTTTCCAGAATGACTATTCCATTTTATATTCCCATCAGCGATGTCTGAATGATCCAGTGTTTATCCATCTTCACCAGCATTTGATGTTGTCACTTTTTTTTAACCACTTTGATAGGTGTGTAATAATGTACCACAGTGCTTTCAATCTGCATTTCTTTAGTGGGTAGTGATGTTGAACATCTTCCATATGATTATTTATTGCCTGTATATCTCCTTTGGTGAAATGCACGTTTATGTCTTTTGTCCATTGTCTAATTGAATTGTGTGTCTTTTACTGTTGATGTGTGAGAGTTCTTTATATAGACTAGATGGTAGTTCTTTGGATATATGGTTTGAAAATATTTCTCCCAGGTCTGTTACTTTTTCCTATCTTCTTCACAAGGGCTTTTGCTCAGATCTTGGTTCCAAGTTTGAGAACACTGTCTATTCACATATCATAAAGACTCTCTTCTATTTATAAATGTTTTATAATGACACATCTTACATTTAAGTGCATGGATCATTTTGAGTTAACTTTCTTAAAAAGTTGAGGTTAATTTTGTCTATAGATGCCTGATTGTTCAAACAGCATTGGCTGTATTTCTTCCATTGAATTATTTTTGCAATATGAACAAAGATTAGTTGAACAAATTTCTGTGGGTCTATTTCTGGAATCTCTATTGGGTTCTTTATTCTTTTCTATTAACTTATGCATTTTTTCCTTAGCCATTACCACACTGTCCTCATTATTGTAGCTATATAGTAAGTCTGAATTATGGATAGAGTGATTCCTTCCATTTTATTATCTTTTGTGAAGATTAACTGTTCTTTTAGTATGTTTCTTTCCATGTAAATTTTAAAATACGTTTCTCTACATCTACAATAAACCTCATATGAATTTTCATAATGATTTCATTAAACTGATCGATCAATTTGTCTTGAATTGACATCTTTATTATATTGAGTCTTTTAATATATTAGCATAGTATGTCTCTTCATTTATTTAGATCTATTTGATTTCTTTCATCAGCGGTTTGTAATTCTGTACATGTTTTGTGACATGTTTAAGTATTTCATTTTTTTGGAGCAATTGTAAATTGTTTTGTGTTTTTAATGTTGATTTCTACATATTAATTTTTCATATATATAAATGCAATTTATTTGTGAGTGTTGATCTGCTATCTTGCACAGTGTGGAACTCATCAATTCTAGGAGTGTTTGTTTGTTTGTTTGTTTTACAGATTTCTTAGGATGTTTTACATAGACAATTATGTCATCTGGCAATAGACAGTTTATTTCTGTCTTCCTAATCTATATGCCTTTAATTTTTTTCTTGCCTTATTGCTCTGGCTAGAAATTCTAGTACTATATTGAATAAGAGCAAACATGCTTGCCTTGTTCTCAATTTTAGGGAAAAACATTCTATATTTCAGCAATAAGTACGATGTTAGTTGTATGATTTTTTTAGGTGATTTTTATCAACGAGATAATTTCTTCTGACTTCTAATTTATTGAATCTTTTTCTCACAAATGAATGTTGAATTTTGTCAAATATGTTTTCCGTATCAATGAGTATAATTTTCACTGGTTTGATTTTCCATTTTAGCTTGATGATATAGTGGATCACAATAACTGATTTCTTTTTTTTTATTTTATTATGTTATGTTAGTCACCATACAATTCATCATTAGTTTTTGATGTGGTGATCCACGATCCATTGTTTTCGTATAACACCCAGTGCTCCTTGCAGTATGTGCCCTCCTTAATACCCAACACTGGGATTGATTTCTAATTGTTAAATGAGTCTTGCATACCTGGAACTAAGTCCATGTGGTCATGGTATATAATTTCCTTTATTCATTGTTGCGTTCAGCTGGCTAATATTTTGTTAAGGATTTTTATGTCTAATTTCATGAGAGTTATTGGTGTTTTGTTTTCTGTTTTTGTTTGTCCTTGCCTGATTTGTGTATTAGGGTAATACTGGCCACATTAAAGGTGTTAGGATGAAGCCCCATCTCTTCTGTTTTCTGAAAGAGGCTGTGGAAAATTTGTTAATTCTTCTTGAAATGTTGGTAGTATTCTCTAGTGAAAACACATGAGGCTTGAGGATTTTTTTACTTGAGCTTTTAAATTATGGAGTCAATTTCTATATAATTATAGGCTTATTCAGGTCTTCTATTTCATCTTGGTTGAGTGTTGGTAGTTTTGGCTTTTTAGGAATTAGTCTATTTCTTTGAAGTTGTTGAATTTATGAGAATAAAACTATTAATAGTGTTCTTTAGTATTCACTTATTATCCTTTTCATGGTCTCAGGGCCTATGGTAATATCCTTATTTCATTTCTGATATTGGTGTTGTGTCTTTTCTCTTTTTATTTTCTCCAGTCTTGCTAGAGGTTTATCAGTTTTTTTGAAGGCCTAACTTTTTGTTTTATTTATTTTATCTATTGTTTTCCTATTTTAATTTTATTAAATTCTTTGCTATTTTTTTTTTCTTATGCTTGCTTTGGATGCATTTTGTCTTTCTTTTCTAATTTCTTGAGGAAGAAATTAATTATTTGAGACCTCTGTCCTTTTCTAATATAAGCATTTAGTATTATAAATTTCCTTTTCAGCAATTCTTTAGCTGAATTCCACCTATTCTGATATGTTGCATTTTCATTTCCAGTAAGTTATATGTAATTTTAAATTTCATTTGAGACTTCTCTTTATTCTGTGGATTCTATAGAACTGTACTATTTAACTTCCATGTGTTTAAAGATATTCTATCTTCTTGTTATATATATATATATAGTTTGATTCCATCATGGTCAAAGAACACATTTTATATTGATACAGCAGGGGTTATATTACACATGACTTCAATTAACTTACCTTTTTTCAGGTTTGTTTTATGGCCCAAGATAGAGTTTATTTTGATGAATGTTCCATGATCACTCAGAAAAAAATATGTATTCTTCTCTTATTTGGTAGAGTGTTTTATATGTCAATTAGATCTTGTTGATTGTGTTTTTCAATATTCAATATCCTTGCTGATTTTATGTCTAGTATTTCTGAGTTTCTGACACTGAGTTGTTAATGTCTCCAATTATAATTATGGAATATTTATTTCTTTTTATAAAGCTATATCAGTTTTGGGGGGCACCTGGGTGTCTCAGTTGGTTAAGGATCTGCCTTCAGCTCAGATCATGATCCCAGGGTCCTGGGATGGAGCCCCAAGTCAGGTTCCCTGCTGAGTGGAGAGCCTGCTTCTCCCTCTCCTTCTGCTGCTCCCCCTGCTTGTGCTCTTTCTCTGTCAAATAAATAAATAAAATCTTAAAAAAAAAAGAAAAAGAAAAAAATGGTATCAGTTTTGGTTCATTTATTTTGAAGCTCTGTTGTTTGGTGCATACACATTTAAGATCACTAGGCTTCTTAGTGGATTGACCCTTTTATCATTTTATAACATCCTTTTAGACTCTTAGCAATTCTCTTTGCTCTGAAATCAGATATTAATATTTCTACTCATACTTTTATTTTTATTTATTTATTTTTTAAAGATTTTATTTATTTGACAGAGAGAGAGACACAGCGAGAGAGAGACACAGCGAGAGAGGGAACACAAGCAGAGGGAGGGGGAGGGGGAGAGGGAGAAGCAGGCCTCCCATGGAGCGGAGAGCCTGATGCGGGGCTCGATCCCAGGACCCTAGGATCATGATCTGAGCCGAAGGCAGACGCTTAACGACTGAGCCACCTAGGTGCCCCCTACTCATACTTTTATTGATTATTTTATTGATTTTCTGGTATATCATTTTCCAACATTTTTACTGTTTTTAGTGTCTATGCAGTTTAATTTGAAGTGAGTTCCTTGTAAGCAGCTCATAGTTGGATCATGTTTATGTTTTTTTAATCCACTCAGCCAATCTTTGAATTTTAAAAACTTAACATATAATTTACAAACCATAAAATTCACCATATTAAAAGGAATAATCTGTGTTTTTAATAAATTCAGGAGGTTTTGCAGCCATCACCATTAGATAATTCCAAAACACTGTCCAATTTTGAGTTTACATTTCTCAAAAGAAACCTCATACCCATTAAGCCTTCACTCCCTCTTTGGCTTTCTCCAAGTTCCTGACAAACACTAATGTATGTTCTGTCTCTATGGATTTGGCTATTTTAGACATATCATGCCCAGACTACTAGCTGGACTATTCATGGATGCATAAATAGAATGATGCAATATGTGGTCTTTTATCATTATAAAATGACCTCTTATGTCTTTAGTCATAATTTTCAGCTTAGTCTTTTTTTTTTTTTTTCCTGTTATTAGCTTCTCCAACTTTTTTTAAGGTACTGTTTGCCTGGTATATATTTTTACATTCTTTCACTTTCAAACTATTTGTCTCCTTGATTTTGAAATATATCCCTTATTGACATCATATAGTTGGGTCCTGTTTTTTTTTTTTTTTTAATCCATTCTACCAATCTCTGTTTTTAATTGAAGTGTAATCCATTTATACTAATGTAATTCCTGGTAAAATAGGATTTTATATCTGTAATTTTGCTATTTGTGTTCTATATGTCTTATATGGTTTTTATTCCTCTATTTCCCCCCCTACTGCCTTTTTGGGTTAAGTAGATGTTTAGTGTACTATTTTAATTCCTTTTTTGTTTATTTATTTATATTTTTGAGTTATAATCAGAGTCATTATCTGGGGGATTGTAATTAACATCTTAATTTAGAACAATCTAGCCTAGATTAGTACCAACAATTTCAAATAGTAAACAAAAATGTTCTTCCTTTATAGTTCCATTCCTTCTCTTTTTTTAGCTGTGACTGTAATAAATTACATATTTATACATTGTATGCCTAATACCAACTTTAACAATTGTTTTGTGCAGTTGTCTTTTAAATTATATAGAAGAATAAAAGTGTTATAAACAAATATTCCTTTATACCGTTGCCTATATTTTACCTATGTATTTACCTTTACCAGCATTTTTTCATTTTATTTTGCTTACAATTTGCTGTCTAGTGTCCTTTCATTTTAACATCAAGAACTCCTTTCAGTATTATTTGCAGGGCAAGCCAGTTTGTGATAAATTCTCTTTGTTTATCTGGAAATGTCTTTATTTCTTCTTCATTTATTGAAGGGTAGTTCTGTTGGATATAGAATTCTTGGTTGATAAGCATTTTCTTTCAGCACTTTGAATATGCCACCTGTCCTCCATGATTTGTGAGAGAAATCCACTATAAATCTTATTGAGAATCTCTTGTATGTGAAAACCACTTCTCTCTTGTTGCTTTTGACAATTTTATTATGATGTGTCTCTTTGTAAATCTCTTTGAGTTTATACTCCTTGGAGTTTGTTGAGTTTCTTGGATGTATAGATTATTTCTTCATCAAATATTTCTTCAACTATTCTTTCTCCACCTTTCTCTCTCCCTTCTTATTCTAGGACTCTCATTATGTATATAATGCTATTCTTATGATATTCTTCAGGTCTCTGATGCTCAGTTTAATTTTCTTCATTCTTTTTTTCCTTATTAGTTCCTCAAACTGGTAATATCAATTGACCTATCTTTACATTTACTGATTATTTTTTCTGTCTGCTCAAATCTACTGTTGAGCCACTCTAATAAATTTTACAATTTATAGCTTCTTAGTTATATTCTATATTTGGAGAGACATCATTTTCTGTTTCTGTCTTAAGGCATGGTTTTCTTTAGTTCTTTTAACATATTAAAAATATGTTAAAATATGTAAAAAATAGTTGATGTACAGTCATTGTCTAGGAAGTCTAAATTTTGGGCTTTCTCAGCACAGTTGTTATTGATTTACATTTATCTATTTTATTTAGTTTTTATTTATTTACAATTTGTGTGTGTGTGCACAGTACTTCTTTGTATGTCTCATATTTATTATTGACAATTGGACATTTTAAACAATATAATGTGGAATCCTGGAACTCATATTCTTTTCCCTCCCCATGATTTGTTGTTTTGCTATTTGTTATATTATTGTCTGCTTGATTAATAATTTTCCTGACATAATTCTGTAAAGTCTGATTCTTTTTTTCCCTGTTGTCTCACTGAAATCTTTGCTCATTTAGCTTAGTGGTCTGCCAATGATTGGATAGAGATTTCCTTAAATGTCTGCCATCAGTAAGTTTCTTAGACTTGACCAAGAGACTGTGTGAAGATTGGGAAATGCCTTCAACACTCAGCCAGGCAGTTAACAACCCAGCTTTAGCTTTCACATTCTACTGGCACACAGCCTTAAAGGACAGTCAGAGATGAGAGGATAGAACCTCTCAGGTCTTTCCTAAGCATGCACACAACCCTGGGCATGCCAAGAGCACATCCGTATGTGCCTATGGTCATCTAGATTACTAGGTATATGCCAGAGTTCTTCAAAGTCACTATGGAAATCACACTCCTTAGCTTTTCCTTTTAAGTATTTTGATTAGCCTGTTATTTGCCCCATTATCCACTGCCTCAGGCAGAAGTTAAACTATTGCCTGTGATTGATTTTGACAAGCACCCCTGGGAAAAATATTTTTAACATTTGGTGAAGTCCAGGTCAAGTCAAACAAAACAACCTTGTGAATGTAGTCTTACAGGGAACCACCAGACAAGTCTCATAATGAAAAATTCTCCAAGTATGGGGATTTGAAGGAGTTCCAATCACTTTCTATCCCTCCTGGTGTTGTCAAGCTGCTGTTTCTTATTGTCATTGTGAGCATTTATTTGCAAGGCTACCACAAACTTCATGAGGGCAGATTGGGAATACTGCAAGACCACTGTTTTTACTGATATTAATGTTTGTTTTGAATAATTACTCCCCAGATTGGCATAAGCCCTTGGTAAATTTACAGAGTTCTGAGAAAGTTGATTCTCACAAGTTTCATCAGTTTTTTTCCTTTTTTTTAATGGAAAAGTTTTCAGATGTCCTTAGTCCACTATTTTTATTGATGTCACTCTGATTTCTGTCTTTTGGTGGTTTAGTTAGACCATTTACATTTAAAGTAATTACTTATATGTTAGTTATCCCATTTTCCATGTTATTCTTTGTTTTCTGTTTGTTTCTCTGGTTCTTGTTTCTCTGTTTCTTTCTTCTTGCCTTCCTGTGAGTTATTTGAGCACTTGTTAGGATTTTATTTTGATTTATTTATAATATGTTTGAATATATCTCTTTGTATATAATTGATAGTTTTCTTAATGGTTTCTCTGAGTATTACAATGTAGATCTGTAACTTATCTCAGCCTGTGGTATCAATATTTTACCACTTCCAGAAAAGTGTGGAACCCTTACAGTTAAGTCCTTTTACCTCCCCATTTTTTTTTAAAAGATTTTATTTATTTTTTGACAGACAGAGAGAGAGAGACAGTGAGACAGTGGGAGAGGGAACACAAGCAGGGTGAGTGGGAGAGGGAGAAGCAGGCTTTCCCCAGAGCATGAAGCCCGATGTGGGGCTTGATCCCAGGACCCTGGAATCATGACCTGAGCCGAAGGCAGACACAATGACTGAGCCACCCAGGCACCCCATTACCTCCCCATTTTTAAATATCATTGTCTTGAGTATCAAATGATATTATAATTTATGTTTCAATCATCAAATCAGATTTATAAAACTCATGAGGAAATGAATAGTCTCTTCTATGTAATCACATTTCTACCCATTTTGTTTTTTCTTCCTTCCTAATGCTCTAAGATTTCTTCTTTTGTCATTTCCTTCTGTTTGAAGATCATCCTTAGCAAATCTTAATGGTAGGTCTGCTAGTAACTAACTCTCTTAGTTTTTCTTTACTGAAGACATCTTTATTTCTCCTTTTTTATGAAGGGTAGTTTTGCTATATATAAAATGCATTGTTGATAATTCTTTTTCTTGAGCACTTGAAAAATATTGTGCTACTTCCTTCTTGGTTTTCCATGAGAAATCTGCTGTTACTTAAATTGGTGTTTCACTATAGGTGATGCATCATTTCTCTCTGGCTGCTTTTAAGACTTTTAAATTTTTCTTCTGTTGTTAAAAGTTTAATTATTATGTCTTTATATGGATTACTTTAGGTTTATCCTAATTGGGTTTTCTTAAACTTCTTGGATTTATAGATTTGAGTCTTCTGTCAAATATGGGAAGTTTCCAGCCATTTATTTCTCTTTATTCTTTTTGCCCTACTATTCTCTCTCTCTCCTCTCTCTTTGGGGGGATACTTCAGGGGAATTGCATTTAAATGTGCTCCAGCAGGTGATCTGGGTCCTGTCTTTGTCACCAGAATGGGAGAACTGTCCTCAGAAGTTGCTGCAGCAGATACGCTATCTGAGGACCAATGTCAGTGCCAATATCCCTGGGCGGCCCAAGGCTGCAGTTTTACCTGGTGAAGGTTTCTTTCTTACAGAGTTTCCTTTCCCAACACAATGATTTCTGCTGAGCAACTTCAGCTCATTGTCTATAGAACCCCTTTAACACCATTATTCTGACTATAATCAACAATATTCTGAATTGTGATAATTTGTGCATTATTGCTTTGAATTATTTACCTCCTTTATTTTAGTTTGATTTTTTAATGTACATTTTATTTCAGCAACTGGGCTGTAAGATCTTTGAGGGAAATGTAGGCCTCTTTGTAAAACTCTCTACAGAAAGATCTCATGAGAGTCATTATCCAGGGATCTCATTAAATGGATATCATGAGCCCAGAGGGCCCCAGAAATGCAAATTACCAGTAAAAATTAAAGGATACCTATTTCTCTGCCTGATTGATGAGGGAGGGTGTTTTATGGAAACAGAAGTCAGCAAAAATCCAGAAGGGCTGATGTATAAAAGAGGGCCAAGTTTCAGTTATAGCCTTCCTCAGAGATTAAGAGAAAATGAGGCAGGAGCTCTAGCTGGACCAGGGCCTATGTGCCCATCACCCATTATGTTTCTCTACCCTGGGAGAGAGGATCTTTGGTAGGGAGAGCAGCAAAAAAGTCAGTTGTGTCTGGACTTGAGAAGGGCTGTATGACACACACCCTGGCTAAAGCCCTGGGTGTTAATCACTGAATCCTCCAAGATGAAATTAGAGCCTCCTCAGTCTTTAGTACCTCACAGGACCTCAAACACAGTTGTTACCCACGACATTGAATGATCAGGACAGTGATACAATCATTTTCAAATATTTATTTACAACAGTTCCAACACTTGAAATTATCAGGTCACATTTCCAAGAATAATGACTAAATGTAGTTTAAATATTTTTGTGTACCTGTCTCCTCCCTCTTTCACCCTGTTTTGTTTGTTTGTTGTTGTTCAGTTAATGGCTTTTACAAGCATACAAAACAATCACTAAGTCATTTGTGGCTCCTCTATCTTCATTAGATATGACTTTGGTATTCAAAATATGTGAGAACACTCCCCAAATGAGGGCAGCTTTGGAAGGACTTGAATATGAGATGATGGGACAATTCTATAAAAAATACCTTGACTTATATCTGGGTGCATGTTAATTTTATCTTCCTTATAAATATTATGCAGCAGTTACATGCCAGGCATCATGCTAGTGGTGTGGCCTGAGGCCAGAGCTTTCTCAGTGGACTTTTTTTGCCATAAACCAATGTCCAGTCTCCTCCACAATGACTATGTGCCATTGCAATTTGGAACTACATTTTGTTGTTCTTTCTATGCCTTTGCAAATTTTTTTCCCCTTCCCTGTGAAATGTCTTCTGCTCTGCTTAAAATGCACCATCCTTTGAGGCCCAGTTCAGAGTCTCCATTAGCTACACAGCTGCATGGCCCTGCAGGAACTGGCCCAGACTCTGGTGGGTGCCCCTTGGCTCTGATTTCATCACCAGTGTGGCATTTAGCTCCAAATATCTCATGTTTCAGATATTTGGCTCCTTGAATTCTATCCTCATCCTCATCTCTCCATTCATTGCCACCCATAATCTGTGGTCCAATTCTGGGGCCTGTGTAAATGTGTAGAATGGGACTTGAGTTCTGGCCCCTGAAGTTTATAATTACAGTAGTTACTTAACAGCATTCTATGACTCAGCCTTCTTCCCCTCGACACAGGCTGCTGAGAAAGAACAGAAAGAACAAAAAGATCCATTTATTTGTTAGAGACACATGACTGGTTGACAGCATCTCTGAAGATGAGGATTACAAAATGAGATTTGCATCACAGCCAATGACAAACACAAACCCATATTTATATCAACAGATAGAAAAGCATAAAAAGGATCAGGTTTTGAAGATTTTCAAATCCAAACAAGCCATATTCTTGGGAAGCAACATATAAAAGGCATGGAGAGAATGGAAGAACTCTCTAATAATCAGAAAAAATAAGCTAATATAAACTTGGGAACAATGTCTTATGAAAATCAAGGCAGGGTCAATCTCTGGGTTGGCTCAAATCCTTGCACTCACCTAGAACAGATGCCCATCAAAGTGACACCACAGCTCACTTCCTAGCCCTATGGCATACTAGCTGTGTGGTTCCAACTCTAGAAGAGGATACTTGATCAATGTCCAAGGCATCAACCACAGAGTGTTTGGCATCTCTTAAACAGACAGTTAATGGAGGTGTCCCTCTATGCAAACCTCAGGAGAACATTCTGGCAGTTACTGTTTGTTAATCACTGATGACATCTTAAAGTCTCATGGTTGCATTGAGGCTTCTTTACCCTTTCTGCTAGGGGAACTGTTTCTTCCTAAACCCTGAAGAAAAATGACAAACAAAATTTATTGTTGTTGTTTGTAGGTGTGTAGTAAAAGGAAAAATTTTCTCTTAAGAGAGGCATTCAGAGTCCCCTTCTTGTCCAGAAGGCTCACCTCTTAGTCCAGAATGCACTGAGTGGAACAGGGGCAGGTGTTATATAATCGTAAACAAGATATTTACTCTCCATGGGTTTCAGTCTTCACACCAGTAAGGAGATTTGGATCAATTGAATAGTCTTCTTTTGCATGACTGCTATGAGGTAGCACTTGGCTTATGTGCTGGTGGGAAGGAGGATAGGAGCCCAGTGATAAAGAAAGACATGGCCGCAATCTCCAGGAGCACACAGCCAAGAAAGGGATACACTTTCTTTAGTTCTAAATCAAAGTTTCCATTTCAGGCCAATAGCTGAGAATCCAGGTATAGGGATGATGTCCAGTGATTAAGATGTGCACCCAACCCTCTGGAAACTTACTGGGCCCAAAACTGCCACAGAGTGAGTCAGGTGTAAAATAACCCTAAATGGATTTCTTTAAACTTTATGACAGAGATGTTACCAAAATCAGTCCAAGAAAGGAAGGCAATCGATACTGTTTGCACAAATTATTTTTAAAAGGACATTTTGATTATGCAAATAACCCATGTTAAGTGTAGAATAATTTTAAGATACAGGTAAACATAAGAAGAAAATGAGAATCACCATATGACTGATATCTGAGAATCTGTGCTTCTGACTATGGCTCTGTCTCTCCACCTGCATTTTCTTAAAATGGAATATGTACATCCATGCTGTTCTGCAACCTGCTTTGGAATTAAATGCACTTTCCATATTCATAGAAATGAATAAATCTCTACAGTGCCATTTTAATGAATGTAGAGTGATTCGGTATGGAACTATCTTGATTTGATTTTTTTAAAGAAAATATAATCACCATCTTTACACCTAAATATTTATATACATTCTTATTTATTTAGGATAAATTTTTAATAATTGAATTGCTAAATCAAGACACATTTATACACATTGACAAACTGATTAATTTTTAAAAATCTACTTTGTTGATAATAAGTACCAATAGGGCGGGACACCTGGGTAGCTCAGTCAGTTAAGTCCCTGCCTTCAGCTCAGGTCATGATCCCAGGGTCCTGGGTTCGAGTTCCACATCAGGCTCCTTGCTTGACAGAAGCCTGCTTCTCCCTCTGCCTGCAAGTCTCCCTGCTTGTGCGTGCTCTCTCTCTGACAAATAAAATCTTAAAACAAAAAGTGCCAATAGGGCACACTCAACCTTATTTTTTCATACTATTTCAATAATTTGCTCCCATGAATTACCATTCTCACTTCAAATGACCCACTTGCACAAACTCACATTCATGACATTGACACATCTATATTATCATACCACAAAAGTTGTAAAGTATATCATGTTTTCACACTAATTGGCATATGCATGTGGTAATCTTAAAAAAAAAGACTACATCAAGTTTTCAATACCTTTCTTGCAATGTAACATGCATATGCCAACCCATGTGAACTATGATAACAGAGAAAAAAAACAGAGTGAAGAAGGATGTGGTAGAAGGAAAAGAATATACATTAAGATATCTGTTATCATAACCTCTAAATTTTTAAAATCTTTAACAAAAAGCATTAGTATTTTTTTAAATCTTTAACACAAATCAGGGTCTAATTCTTTTCTGCTGGTCTCCAGAAAGGGTATGTAGCCTAGTGGTGAGGACTCAGAGCCCAGGGGAAAGGCAAGGATCTGGGTCTTGTTTCACACCTTAAAGCTTTGTGAACAAATTTGAGCAGATCAATTAAGTTTCTCATCTGGAATCTGATGAAAATCTTGCCAGGCCCACCTCACATAATGATATAATTCTCTATGAAAATTACTGTTAAATTAAAGAGTTATGGTGAAAACCAACTGGCATCAGTGTTTGAGTTTGGTTATTCTCCAGAAATGATTAAAGTTTTACATGTTTAATTAGTTTTTCTTTCAGTTATTTGAAAAGATACTTTCACTAGGATGTTTAAACACAATTATACTTAATGTTTGTCTGTAAGCAGAGATGTCCAGGTCATGACCTATCCGCCCATATGCCCAGAGAGTCATTGATCAGACCTACCCAGAAAAAAGCTAAGACAGTGGAAAAATTATCACTTGGCTTAGTTAAGTCTGAAAATGTCTCATCACAGGCAAACACACCAAATGCATTAGGTTATTTTAAAGTTACGAATGATTCTAATTTTCCATGTTACATAGCTATCTCTGTAAACTAAGGCCAATGGAACTAACTAAAATCCATAGAATATTTTGGTGAGTCTCTTACTGGACACAATTTTTCCTCAAGTTACTGATAGCAAAATTAACAAATTAGCAATCTGCTCTCCATCTCCTCATGGAGCAGCCAATGACTAGGAGGAGAGGTCTGCATAACTGGGGAGGGACAAAAGATGTGAAGGCAGGAGGAGCTGCAGTTGGTGGCTACAAAAGTGGTCATTGCAGGCAGCAGGACAGAGAAGGGCAGCAAAGATTTTTAGGTACTGACCCCATTTCAGCACTGCACTCTATGTCCATCTTGTCTAACCTTGTCCACCATCACCATTCATCCTCATTTTACAGGTAAGGAAATTATGGCTCAGAGATGAGTCACTGTTAGAAGCTTACATGGTCAGTCAATAGGTGTTTGAATAGGGTTTTGTACTTTTTATTTATTATTATGTTCAGTTATCCACTGCATAGTACATCAGTAGGTTTTTTTTTAGTAGTTCTTTTTTTTATTATGTTACGTTAATCACCATACATTACAACATTACTTTTTGATGTAGTGTTCCATGATTCACTGTTTGTGCGTAACACCCAGTGCTCCATGCTGAGTGTGCCCTCTTTAATACCATTACCAGGCTAAGCCATCCTCCCACCTTCCTCCCCTCTAGAACCCTCAGTTTGTTTTTAAGAGTCCATCGTCTCTCATGGTTTGTCTACCCCTCCGATTTCCCCCCCTTCATTCTTCCTCTCCTGCTATCTTCTTTTTTTTTTTAACATATATTTTATTATTTGTTTCAGAGGTAAGATCTGTGATTCAATAGTCTTGCACAATTCACAGTGCTTACCATAGCACATACCCTCATCAATGTCTATCACCCAGGCACCCTATCCCTCCCAACCCCCACCAGTACAGCAACCCTCAGTTTGTTTCCTGAGGTTAAGAATTCCTCATACAGTGAGGTCATATGATACATGTCTTTCTCTGATTGACTTATTTTGCTCAGCATAACACCCTCCAGTTCCATCCACATCATTGCAAATGCCAGGATCTCATTCTTTTTGATGGCTGCATAATATTCCATTCTATATATATACCACTTCTTCTCTATCCATTCATCTGTTGATGGACATCTTGGCTCTTTCCACTGTTTGGCTATTGTAGACATTGCTGGTATAAACATCGGGATGCACGTACCCCTTCGGATCCCTACATTTGTATCTTTGGGGTAAATACCCAGTAGTGCAATTGCTGGATCATATGGTAGCTCTATTTTCAACTTTTTGAGGAACCTCCATACTGTTTTCCAGAGTGGTTGCACCAGCTTGCATTCCCACCAACAGTCTAGGAGGGTTCCCCTTTCTTTGCATCCCCACCAACATCTGTCGTTTCCTGACTTGTTAATTTTAGCCATTCTGACTGGTGTGAGGTGGTATCTCATTGAGGTTTTGATTTGGATTTCCCTGATGCTGAGCGATGTTGAGCACTTTTTCATGTGTCTGTTGGCCTTTTGGATGTCTTCTCTGGAAAAATGTCTGTTCATGTCTCCTGCCCATTTCTTGATTGGATCATTTGTTCTTTGGGTGTTGAGCTTAAAATTTCTTTATAGATTTTGGATACTAGCCCTTTATCTGATATGTCATTTCCAAATATCTTCTCCCATTCTGTCAGTTGTCTTTTGTTTTTCTGGACTGTTTCCTTTGCTATGCAAAACCTTTTTATCTTAATGAAGTCCCAAGAGTTAATTTTTGCCCTTGCTTCCCTTGCCTTTGGTGATGTTTCTAGGAAGAAGTTGCTGCGGCTGAAGTTGAAGAGGTTGCTGCCTGTGTTCTCCTTTAGGATTTTGATGGACTCCTGTCTCACATTGAGGTCTTTCAACCATTTGGAGTCTATTTTTGTGTGTGGTGTAAGGAAATGGTCCAGTTGCATTCTTCTGCATGTGGCTGTCCAATTTTCCCAACACCATTCATTGAAGAGACTGTCTTTTTTCCATTGGACATTCTTTCCTGCTTTATCGAAGATGAGTTGACCATAGAGTTGCGGGTCCATTTCTAGGCTCTCTATTCTGTTCCATTGATCTATGTGTCTGTTTTTGTGCCAGTACCATACTGTCTTGATGATGACAGCTTTGTAATAGAGCTGGAAGTCCGGAATTGTGATGCTGCCAGCTTTACTTTTCTTTTTCAACATTCCTCTGGTTATTCGGGGTCTTTTCTGGTTCCATACAAATTTTAAGATTATTTTTTCTATTTCTTTGAAAAAAGTGGATGGTATTTTGATGGGGATTGCACTGAATGTGTAGATTGCTCTAGGTAGCATTGACATCTTCACAATATTTGTCCTTCCAATCCAGGAGCATGGAACGTTTTTCCATTTCTTTGTGTCTTCCTCAATTTCTTTCATGAGTATTTTATAGTTTTCTGAGTACAGATCCTTTGCCTCTTTGGTTAGATTTATTCCTAGGTATCTTATGGTTTTGGGTGCAATTGTAAATGGGATCAACTCCATAATTTCTCTTTCTTCCATCTTGTTGTTGGTGTATAGGAATGCCACTGATTTCTGTGCATTGATTTTATATCCTGCCACTTGACTGAATTCCTGTATGAGTTCTAGCAGTTTTGGGGTTGGGTCTTTTGGGTTTTCCACATAAAGTATCATATCATGTGCAAAGAGTGAGAGTTTGACTTCTTCTTTGCTGATTCGGATGTTTTTCATTTCTTTTTGTTATCTGATTGCTGTGGGTAGGACTTCTAATACTGTGTTGAATAGCAGTAGTGATAATGGACATCCCTGCCATGTTCCTGACCTTAGGGGGAAAGCTCTCAGTTTTTCCCCACTGAGAATGATATTTGCTGTGGATTTTTCATAGATGGCTTTTATGATATTGAGGTATGTACCCTCTATTCCTATACTCCAAAGAGTTTTGATCAAGAAAGGATGCTATACTTTGTCAAATCCTTTTTCTGCATCTATAGAGAGGATCATATGATTCTTGTTCTTTCTTTTGTTAATGTATTGTATCACATTGATTGATTTGCGGGTGTTGAACCAACCTTGCAGCCCAGGGATAAATCCCACTTGGTCCTGGTGAATAATCCTTTAATGTACTGTTGGATCCTATTGGCTAGTATTTTGGTGAGAATTTTTGCATCCATGTTCATCAGGGATATTGGTCTGTAATTCTCCTTTTCGATGGGGTCTTTGTCTGGTTTTGGGATCAAGGTAATGGTGGCCTCATAAAAAGAGTTTGGAAGTTTTCCTTCCATTTCTATTTTTTGGAACAGTTTCAGAAGAATGGGTAGTAATTTTTCTTTAAATGTTTGGTAGAATTCCCCTGGGAAGCCATCTGGCCCTGGGCTTTTGTTTGTTGGGACGATTTTGATGACTGTTTCAATTTCCTTAGTGGTTATAGGTCTGTTCAGGTTTTCTATTTCTTCCTGGTTCAGTTTTGGTAGTGGATACATCTCTAGGAATGCATCCATTTCTTCCAGGTTATCTAATTTGCTGGCATAGAGTTGCTCATAATATGTTCTTATAATTGTTTGTATTTCTTTGGTGTTGGTTGTGATCTCTCCTCTTTCATTCATGATTTTGTTGATTTGGGTCATTTCTCTTTTCTTTTTGATAAGTCTGGTCAGGGTTTATCAATCTTGTTAACTCTTTCGAAGAACCAGCTCCTAGTTTCGTTAATCTGTTCTACTGTTCTTCTGGCTTCTATTTCTTTGATTTCTGCTCTAATTTTTATTATTTCTCTTCTACTGAGTTTAGGCTTTATTTGCTGTTCTTTCTCCAGCTCCTTTAGGTATAGGGTTAGGTTGTGTACTTGAGACCTTTCTTGTTTCTTGAGAAAGGCTTGTATTGCTATATACTTTCTTCTTAGGACTGCCTTTGCTGCATCCCATTCAATCCCAAAGATTGAATAGTTGTGTTTTCATTTTCATTGATTTCCATGAATTTTTTTAATTCTTCTTTAATTTCCTGGTTGACCCATCCATTCTTCATTAGGATGCTCTTTAGCCTCCATGTATTTGAGTTCTTTCCGACTTTCGTCTTGTGATTGAGTTCTAGTTTCAAAGCATTGTGGTCTGAAAATAGGCAGGGAATGATCCCAATCTTTTGGTACCAGTTGAGACCTGAATTTTGACCTAGGATGTGATCTATTCTGGAGAATGTTCCATGGTCACTAGAGAAGAATGTGTATTCTGTTGCTTTGGGATGGAATGTTCTGAATATGTCTGCGAAGTCCATTTGGTCCAGTGTGTCATTTAAAGTCTTTATTTCCTTGTTGATCTTTTGCTTAGACGATCTGTCCATTTCAGTGAGGGGGATGTTAAAGTCCCCCACTATTATTGTATTGTTGTTGATGTGTTTCTTTGCTTTTGTTATTAATTGCCTTATATAATTGGCTGCTCTCCTGATAGGGGCATAGATATTTACAATTGTTAGATCTTCTTGTTGGATAGACCCTTTAAGTAGGATATAGTGTCCTTCCTCATCTCTTATTACAGTCTTTGGTTTAAAATCTAATTTGTCTGATATAAGGATTGCCACCCCAGCTTTCTTTTGGTGTCCATTAGCATGGTAAATGGTTTTCTACCCCCTCACTTTCAATCTGGGGGTCTCTTTGGGTCTAAAATGAGTCTTTTGCAGACAGCATATCAATGGGTTTTGTTTTTTTATCCAATCTGATAGCCTGTGTCTTTTGATTGGGGCATTTAGCCCATTTACATTCAGGGTAACTATTGAAAGATAGGAATTTAGTGCCATTGTATTGCCTGTAAGGTGACTGTTACCGTATATTGTCTGTGTTCCTTTCTGGTCTATGTTGCTTTTAGGCTCTCTCTTTGCTTAGAGGACCCCTTTCAAGATTTCCTGTAGGGCTGGTTTCCTGTTTGCCAATTCCTTTAGTTTTTGTTTGTCCTGGAAGCTTTTTATCTCTCCTTCAATTTTCAATGACAGCCTAGCTGGATATAGTATTCTTGGCTGCATATTTTTCTCTTTTAGTGCTCTGAATATATCCTGCCAGTCCTTTCTGGCCTGCCAGGTCTCTGTGGATAGGTCTTTTGCCAATCTAATGTTTCTACCCTTGTAGGTTACATATCTCTTCTCCCGAGCTGCTTTCAGGATTTTCTCTTTGTCTCTGACACTCGTAAGTTTTACTATTCGATGTCGGGGTGTTGACCTATTTTTATTGATTTTGAGAGGGGTTCTCTGTGCTTCCTGGATTTTGATGCCTGTTTCCTTCCCCAAATTAGGGAAGTTCTCTGCTATAATTTGCTCCATTATACCTTCTGCCCCTCTCTCTTTCTTCTTCTTCTGGGATCCCAATTATTCTAATGTTGTTTCATCTTATGGTATTGCTTATCTCTCGAATTCTGCCCTCGTGATCTAGTAGTTGTTTATCTCTCTTTTTCTCAGCTTCTTTATTTTCCATCATTTGTTCTTTTATATCACTGATTCTCTCTTCTGCCTCATTTATCCTAGCAGTTAGCATCCCCATATTTGATTGCACCTCATTAATAGCCTTTTTGATTGCGGCTTGGTTAGATTTTATCTCTTTTACTTCTCCAGAAAGGGTTTCTCTAATAACTTCCATGCTTTTTTCAAGCCAGCAAGTATCTTTAAAGTGATGATTCTGAACTGTAGATCCGACATCATACTAATGCTCGTATTGAGTAGGTCTCTTGACCATACCTTCTGATGCTGGATTATTGTTTGGACTCACTTCTCCCATAAGAACCATTTTTTGTCTGAATTCCAAAATGCTTTCTTTACAAAGTTAATTTGGCTGTTTTGATATGTTTGAACAAATTCTGTATTCCTTGCTATCAAGGCAACTTCTGGAATATATAAATGACTTGAGGCTTCCAGTAATGTTTTAGATTCAGTTTCCTTTGATGTATATAGATACATACCTATCTGTGTAACAGTAGATTAACTTGTGGGAAATAGCTAGATTAGGGAGTGGTGGTTGTATAAAGAGCAAAGTGCTTCTTGTACCAGTATATTGTTTCTTCCCATGAGAAAATATGTTTGCTATAAATTTGAGGGAGGTCAAGTCACCGTAACTTCTTTACCTGGTTCTTCAGTGTTTGTTTGTTATTTAGTATAGTTGACACACAATGTTACCTTAGTTTCAGGTGTACAACATAGTGATTCAACAAGCTTATACATTATACTATGTTCATCATAAATGTAGCTATCATCTGTCACCATACATCACTATTCTGATATTGCTGATTATATTCCTTATGCTGTGCCTTTTATTCCCATGATTTATTCATTGCTTAACTGGAAGCCTGTTACTTCCACTCCCTTTCATCCGTTTTGCCCATTCCCCCACCTTCCTCTCCTCTGGCAACCATCAGTTTTTTCTCTATTAATAGGTCTGATTTTGCTTTCTGTTTGTTGTTTATTCATTTGTTTTATTATTTATATTCCACATATAAGTGAAATCATATGGTATTTGTCTTTCTCAGCCTGACTTATTTCCCTTAGCATAATAGTTTCTAGGTCCATCTATACTGTCGCAAATGACATGATCTTATCCTTTTTAATGACTGTGTATCCCTGATGAACATAGATGCAAAAACCCTCAAAAATATTAGCAAACCACATATGACAATACATTAAAAAGAATCATTTACCATGATCAGATGGGATTTATCCCAGGGATGAAATGATGGTTCAATATTTGGACATCAATTAACATGATACACCACATCAACAAAATAAAGGATAAAAATTATATGATTATCTCTATAGATGCATAAAAAGCATTTGATAAAATTTAACATCCATTCATAAAAACCCTCAACAAAGTGGGTTTAGAGGGAACCTACCTTAATATTATAAAGACCATAGATGAAAATCCCACAGCTAACATCATTCTCAATTGTGAAAAACTGAGAGCTTTTCCTCTAAGATCAGGGAGAAAACAAAGATGCAAGAGTGGACACTCTTGCAACATTTATTCAACATAGTACTGGAAGTTCTAGCCACAGGAATCAGATGGGAAAAAGAAGTTAAACTGTCACCATCTGCAGATGACATAATGCTATACATAGAAAACAATAAAGATGCCACCAAAAAACTACTAGAAGTAATGAACGAATTCACTAAAGTTGCAGGATACAAAATAAATGCCCAGAAATTTGTAACATTTCTGTACACTAATAATGAAGTATCAGAAAGAGAAATTAAGAAACAATTCCATTTACAATTGCACAAAAAAGAATAAAATGCCCAGAAATAAACTTAACCAAAAAGGTGAAAGACCTGTACTCTTAAAACTATAAAACACTGATGAAAGAAATTAAAGATGACAAACAAATGGAAAGATAGTCCATGTTAAAGTGTCTATACTACCCAAAACAATCTATAGATTCAGTGTAATCCTTATTATAATAACAACAGCATTTTTCAAAAACTAGAACCCAAAATACTAAAATTTGTATGGAATTACAAAAAACCCCAAATAGTCAAAGCAATCTTGAGAAGGAAGAACAATCTGGAGGTATCACAATTCTGGATTTCAAGATATACTGCAAAGCTGCAGTAATCAAAACAGCATGGCACTAGAACAAAAATAGACACATGGATCAATAGAACAAAATAGAGAGCCAGGAAATAAAGTTACATGATCAATTAACATATGACAAAGGAGGTAAGAGTACACAATGGAGAAAAGACAGACTCGTCAATAAATAGTGCTGGGAAAACTGGACAGCTATATGTAAAAGAATGAGATGGATAACTTGCTTTTTCAGGTTTGAACTAGTTTTTGACCAACATTTTTATTTGGGCAAAAATAATTTCAAGAATGGTATCTCAAGAAATAGGCTTTATTTAGAGTCAACTTCATGTAACAGGATTAGAGAACAATAGTGCCCTAGTGGTAAACAGAATTTGAGAACAGAGTTGAGAGAATTTTCACAGAAATTATATTTTATAGGACCTACAAAATATAAACAGATAGTTATTAAAAGATTAGTACAGAAATCACAAAATGATACTGGCTGAGAACTGGCCTAATAAGCCATATCTATCCCTGAAGATCTTATGGCCTAAATCTATATAACAAGGCCCCCAAACAAGGAGGAAATTAGTACCCCTAGACCTCACAGGAGGGAGACCTTCTCCTTTTAACCAGGGAGATAAGAAGTGGCTTTATCAAAGATGAGACATTGGTTCTGATCCTAAAAGCATAGAAATAATTTGGAATATAAAAGTGAGATAATCTACCAAATACAAAGAAAATATGAAAGTATCTTGAAAGAAGTTATTGTGGCCAATGTCAAAGAGGTTACTGCCTATGTTCTCCTCTAGGATTTTGAATGGATTCCTGTCTCACATTGAGGTCTCTCATCCCATTTTGAGTTTATCTTTGTGTATGGTGTTAGAGAATGGTCGAGTTTCATTCTTCTGTATATAGATGTCCAATTCTCCCAGCACCATTTATTGAAGAGACTGTCTTTTTTCCATTGCATATTTTTTCCTGCTTTGTTGAAGATTATTTGACCATAGAGTTGAGGGTCCATATCTGGGCTCTCTATTCTGTTCCATTGGTCTATATCTCTCTTTTTGTGCCAGTACCATGCTGTCTTGATGATCACAGCTTTGTAATATAGCTTGAAATCAGGCAACGTGATGCCCCCAGCTTTGTTTTTCTTTTTCAACATCTCCTTGGCGATTCGGGGTCTTTTCTGATTCCAAACAAATTTTAGGATTGTTTGTTCCAGCACTTTGAAAAATGTCACTGGAATTTTGATCTGGATGGCATTGAAGGTATAGATTGCTCTGGGTGGCATAGACATTTTAACAATGTTTATTCTTCCGATCCATGAGCATGGAATGTTTTTCCATCTTTTGTGTCTTCTTCAATTTCTTTCATGATTGTTCTGTAGTTCCTAGAGAGAGATCCTTTACCTGTTTGGTTAGATTTATTCCGAGGTATTTTATGGGTTTTGGTGCTACTGTAAATGGAATCGTTTCTCTAATTTCTTTCTGCAGTTGCACTGTTAGTGTATAAGAAAGCTACTGATTTTTGTGCATTGATTTTGTATCCTGCCATATTACTGAATTGCTATATGAGTTCTAGTAATTTGGGGATGGAGTCTTTTGGATTTTCCACATAAAGTATCATGTCATCTGCGAAGAGAGAGCGTTTGACTTCTTCTTTGTCAATTTGAATATCTTTTATTTCTTTTTGTTGTCTGATTGCTGTTGCTAGGATGTCTAATACTATGTTGAACAATAGTGGTGAGAGTGGGCACCCTTGACGTGTTCCTGATCTTAAGAGAAAGGCTCTCAGCTTTTCTCTATTGAGGATGATATTCATTGTGGGTTTTTCATAGATGGATTTTATGAACTTGAGGAATGTTCTCTCTATCCCTGTACTCTGAAGAGTTTTAATCAGGAATGGATGCTGTATTTTGTCAATTGCTTTTTCTGCATCAATTGAGAGGATCATATGGTTCTTGTCTCTTCTCTTATTTATGTGTTCTATCACATTGATTGATTTGCAAATGTTGAACCACCCTTGCATCCTGGGAATAAACCCCACCTGGTCGTGATGGATAATCCTTTTAATGTACTGTTGGATCCTATTGGCTAGGATCTTGTTGAGAATTTTGGCATTCATATTCATCAGGGATATTGGTCTGTAATTCTCCTTTTTTATGGGGTCCTTGCCTGGTTTTGGGATCAAGGCAATGCTGGCCTCATAGAACGAGTTTGGAAGTTTTCCTTCTGTTTCTATTTTTTGAAACAGCTTCAGTAGAATAGGTATTATTTCTTCTTTGAATGTTTGGTAGAATTCCCCAGGGAATCCATCAGGCCCTGGACTCTTGCTTTTTGGGAGGTTTTTTGATCACTGCTTCAATATCCTTACTGGTTATTGGCTTATTCAGGTTGACAATTTCTTCCTGTTTCAGTCTTGGCAGCTTATAGGTTTCCAGGAAGGCATCCATTTCTTCCAGGTTGCTTAATTTATTGGCATATAGTTGTTGATAGTAATTTCTAATAATTGTTTCTATTTCCTTGGTGTTAGTCATGATCTCTCCCCTTTCATTCATAATTTTATTAATTTGGGTTCTTTCTCTTTTCTTTTGGATAAGTCTGGCCAGTGGTTTATCAATCTTATTAATTCTTTCAAAGAACCAGCTTCTAGTTTCTTTGATCTGACAGTCTCTTCAATAAATGGTGTTGGGAAAATTGGACAGCTATATACAGAAGAATGAAACTTGGGGCGCCTGGCTGGCTCAGTCAGTTAAGCAGTTGCCTTTGGCTCAGGTCATGATCGCAGCATCCTGGGATCAAGCCCCGTGTCAGGCTCCTTCCTCAGTGGGGAGCCTGCTTCTTCCTCTCACTCTGCCTGCCACTCTGCCTACTTGTGTTCTCTCTCTATCTTTGTCAAATAAATAAATAAAATCTTTCAAAAAAAAAAAGGAAGAATGAAACTTGACCATTCTCTAACACCATACACAAAGATAAACTCAAAATGGATGAAAGACCTCAATGTGAGACAGGAATTGATCAAAATCCTAGAAGCGAACATAGGCAGTAACCTCTTCGACATCAGCCACAGCAACTTCTTTCAAGACACGTCCCCAAAGGCAAGGGAAACAAAAGTGAAAATGAACTTTCTGGACTTCATCAAGATAAAAAGCTTCTGACAGCAAAGGAAACAGTCAACAAAACAAAGAGGCAATCCACAGAATGGGAGAAGATATTTGCAAATGACACTACAGAAAAAGGGCTGATATCCAAGATTTATATAGAACATCTCAAACTCAACACCCAAAAAAACAAATAACCCAGTCAAGAAATGGGCAGAAGACATGAACAGACACTTCTCCAAAGAAGACATTCAAATGGCTAACAGACACATGAAAAAAATATTCATCATTATTATCTATCAGGGAAATTCAAATCAAAACCACACTGAGATACTACTTTACACCAGTAGAATGGCAAAAATTGACTAGGCAAGAAACAACAAATGTTGGAGAGGTTTTGGAGTAAGGGAAACCCTCTTACACTGTTGGTGGGAATGCAAGTTTGTACAGCCACTTTGGAACAGTGTGGAGGTGCCTCAAAAAATTAAAAATAGAGCTACCCTATGACCCAGCAATTGCACTCCTGGGTATTTACCCCAAAGACACAGATGTAGTGAAAAGAAGAGCCATATACACCTCAATGTTCATAGCAGCAATGTCCACAATAGGCAAACTGTGGAAAGAGCCGAAATGCCCTTCAACAGATGAATGGATAAAGAAGATGTGGTCCATATATACCATGGAATATTACTCAGCAGAAAGGATGAATACCCAACTTTTACATCAACATGGGATGGGACTGGAGGAGATTATACTAAGTGAAATAAGTCAGGCAGCAAAGTCAATTATCATATGGTTTCACTTATTTGTGAAACATAAGGGATAGCATGGAGGACAATAGGAGAAGGAAGGAAAAGATGAAGGGCAAGGGGAAATCAGAGGGGGAGACAAACCATGAGAGACTATGGAATCCAAGAAACAAACTGAGGGTTTTAGAGGGGAGGGGATTGGGAGGATGGGTTAGCCTGGTGATGGGTATTAAGGAGGCCACGTACTGCATGGAGGACTTGGTGCTATATGAAAATAATGAATCGTGGATCACTACATCAAAAACTAATGATGTATTGTATCGTGACTAACATAACAATAAAATAAAATAAAATAAAGAAAATATAAAAGTAGAGTATTCTCAAGTATGGAAAGAACTACCTCAGGAAAACATTACAAATATAAAAAAAATAAACTGATATGTTAAATTGCATTTGACAACTGGTTAAAATTGTAGTTGGGTAGTAAGTATTGCCAGTGATCTTTTTCTTTATACCTATTTGGATCTGAGATATTTTTCCAGATTTTTATGACCCATATGAAATAGGCTTTAAGAGTATACAGTTCCTTTTGGGGCAGGCCTTGCTGTATCCAGGCCCCTCTGTGCCTCATTTCCTCTCTGTGTCACTTGCCCTCTACCTGCATGCTCTAGGCTTCCTTGCACATCCAGGGCAGTTCTGTTCCAGACAGAGTTATTAATCAGCTCTACCTACATATTCATGAATTCCATGTAGTGCTAGTCAGCTTTCCTGTGGGAACAGACAACCATAAAATCTCAGTAGCTTACACCAACAGTTATTCTCCATTTGTGTTACAAAATGTCTGAATGTTGGCTGTGGGTCTGACCCACATATCTCCTTTGCTCCAGGATCCAGGTTGAAGGAGCTGACCCCTCCTAGGAAATGCCATGCTCATGGGAGTGGGAAATCTCTGTTTGGACCTGGCACACTGCGACTTCTCTTCTTATTTTATCAGCCTAAGCTAGCAACCATAAAGCAGGGAAAAGTCACCCACTTGTAAGGAGATGATGACCTTAACATGCCAATAGGGAAGAGAATAGCAAATGGGAATGATAACTCAGTCTACCACAAGCCTTAAGCCACTTTTCTTGCTAAACAAATATTAACCTAGTGGTATCATTTTGAAAAATGTGGCAGAATTTCTTGGAATTCTAATTCTCCTGATAGATCTTGCCATTCTCTTGCCAGGTTCATGTCAAGGGGATTGACCCTCTGAACCTAAACTACAGCCCCTCCTCCATAGTCTCTCTCTTCTGGCAGGCATCCTTAGTGCAGATTTCTTGCATAGAGTACTGAGCCTTTCAAACATCCTTAATTGCTTATCCCATGATCTAGCTGGTTTTGGATAAATACTATTTTGTGATGCCAGATCCTCCCCCATCTCAGCACTCCATCACAGTGTTGTTGTACCATGTATTGACTTACATCTCAATATGGATGTACTACTCAGCAGATTGGACTTCCTCCAGCAGTGAGAGCTGGGCCACTGCTCTTGCTCCCTCATACCTGCCCCCTCTCAGCTACTGGCCAACATGCCTCATCCTCCAGAGGCAACTGGGCCATGATAGCAGAGTAATGAAAAATAACACTTCACTCTGCTTCTAGACTTTCTGACTACTAATTTTCTGTAGCAGATTTGAATTGTAATCCACATCCTTAGGTGTGTATAAAATAAAACTTGTGTAGGGGCGCCTGGGTGGCTCAGTCGTTAATCTGCCTTCAGCTCAGGTCATGTTCCCAGAGTCCTGGGATCAAGCCCCATGTCAGGCTCCCTGCTCAGCGGGAAGCCTGCTTCTCCCTCTCCTACTCCCCCTGCTTGTGTTCCCTCTCTCGCTGTGTCTCTCTCTGTTAAATAAATAAATCTTTAAAAAAATAAAATAAAATAAAATAAAATAAAACTTGTGTATATCTTTTGGCACATGCTCTTGTACTATACATTAGGAGGAGACTTGCCAGATCATAGGGTGTACTTTTGTTATAAATTGGCATACTGCAAAATAATCTTCCAAAGTGATGGTGCCAATTTATACTTTACCAGCAATATAATGCATTTCCTGACATTCTTTAAATTTTAGCCGTCATGATAGATATGTAGTATTATCTCTTGGTGGTTTGAATTTGCATTTCCCTGATGACTAACGATGTTGAGCAACTTTTGATATAAACATTGATCATTTGAATATGCCCCTTTTGTGAAGTGCTTGTTTCAAATGTTTTTTCAATTTTTTAATTGAGTTTTTTTCTTACTGATCTGTAGAAGCACATTATATAATCTAGATAAGAGCTTTTGTCTATTGCATGTCCTTAAATATTCTCTCCCACTCTGTGACCTACATTTTTATTATTTTAATGCTATATTTCAGTAAATATATTTCTATAAAATTTTATTTTTTTAATTTTTTTATTTTTTTTAAAGATTTTATTTATTTATTTGACAGAGAGACACAGCGAGAGAGGGAACACAAGCAGGGGGAGTGGGAGAGGGAGAAGCAGGCTTCCCGCAGAGCAGGGAGCCAGACGTGGGGTTCGATCCCAGGACCCTGGGATCATGACCTGAGCCAAAGGCAGACGCTTAACGACTGAGCCACCCAGGCGCCCCTCTATAAAATTTTAATGTATTCTGATTTATCCATCTTTTTAATGTTTAAAGTTTTTTGTACAGTGTTTAAGAATTTTTTTCTAAACCTATGTCATTAATATACTCAATTAGAATATATTTTAAAATGTTTATTATTTATCTTTCATACTTATATTTAATAGAAATAAACCTAACCAAAACGGTAAAAGATCTATACTCTGAAAACTACAAAACACTTATGAAAGAAATAAAAAATAACACAAAGAGTTGGAAAATATTCCATGCTCATGGATTGGAAGAACAAATATTGTTAAAATGTCTCTGCTACCCAAAGCAATCTACACATTTGATGCAATCTCTTTCAAATTACCAACAGCATTTTTCACAGATCTAGAACAATCCTAAAATTTGTGTAGAACCACAAAAGTTCCAGAATAACCAAAGCAAACTTGAAAAAGAAAAGCAAAGCTGGAGGCATCACAATTTTGGACTTTAAGTTTTATTACAAAGCTATAGTGAATTGCCAAAGAAGTTTAAAAATCAACTTACCAACATTTACAAAATTAGTAAGTGAACAAACAAGCAGTTTATTGTGATTGCATTAAATCAATCAATCTTTGAAGAAGACTTCCTTATAAAATTGAGTTAATACGCCTGATCCACAAACAAGCATATTTTATGTTCTATAATTTTAAGTGTGGAGGTTTTGCACATTTTATGAACTTCTTGATATTTGATAGTTTTTGATGAGGCTTTTAAATTTATTCTTTTTAAAATTTCATTTTCTAATTATTGTTAATGAAATACATTTGAGTTTTCTATATTGACTTTTAGCAATCTTGCCAAATTTCTTATATGCAGACTCTTTTTTTTATGTGCAGTTATGTTCTCTGAGAATAACAAGAGCTTTGTTAATACTTCTTTCCAACCCTTATATGTAACAAATATTTTACTTTTGGAATAATTTTAGATTTGCAGAAAAGTTGCAAATAGATTGCCTATCCAGCTTCCTCTAAAGTTAATATCTTCCATAACTATGACATATTTATTACAGTTAAGAAACCAATAATACATTGCTGTTGACTAAAATCCAGAGTTGGTTCAGATTCCACCAGATTTTACATGAATGTTCCTTTTCTGTTCCTGGATCTAATCCAGGATATCATATTGCATTTATTTTTTTAAGTTTTTATTTTAATTCCAGTTAACATACAGTGTTATATTAGTTTCAGGTGTAATCCTTAATCCCCATGATCTGTTTAACCCATCCCCCCACCCACCTTCCCTCTGGTAACCATCAGTTTGTTCTCTATACTTAGCATAGTTTCCTTGATGTCCTTTGGTCTGTGACAGTTTCTCAATCTCTCATTGTCTTTCATGACATGATAGTTTCGAGGACTGGTAAGTCAGGTGTTTTAGTAAAGTGTTCCTCAACCTGGATTTGTCATACTTTTATTTCATTAGATTAGGGTTAGGAGTTTTGGGAAAAAATTCCACAGCAGTTAAGTTCTCTCCTTATTACATCATATCAAGAATACATGATATCAACATGACCTATATACAACTGCTGGTGTTAACATTGATAATTTGGTTAAATAGATTTCACTAGGTTTTTCAATTATAAAAATATTCTTTCTCCCCTTTCAATACTCCATTTTTTGGACATGAATCACTAAGACCAGTCCACACTCAAGGTGAAGGATAGAAATGGACTTTAAGGTCTACTTTCTGGAGAAGACAGTAACTATTTATAATATTTGGAACACTTCTGTAAAGATTTATCTCTTTTCCTTCACTTATTTACTTATTTATTTAATAATTTATAACAGTGTAAACTAATGTATATTTATTTTGTACATTGGGTTGTAATCCAATGCTGTGCTATTTTTGTTTTAGATTGGCATTCGTGTCTCTTTGACATACCTCCATTTTTAGTTTTTTAAATTATTTCCTTGATTTCTGCCATTACAAGATACTCCATGCAATTCTTATATCTTCTTTTTTTTAAGATTTTATTTATTTATTTGACAGAGAGAGAGACAGAGCGAGAGAGGGAACACAAGCAGGGGGAGTGGGAGAAGGAGAAGCAGGCTTCCTGCCAAGCAGGGAGCCCGATGCGGGGCTTGATGTGGGGCTCAATCCCAGGACCCTGGGATCATGACCTGAGCCAAAGGCAGATGCTTAACGACTGAGCCACCCAGGCGCCCCAACAATCCTTATATCTTCAATGGTTATCTCTTGCCTCAGTGCACAGGCTAGGATCTCCAGTATGATTTTGAAAAGCAGTGGTAACAGTGGGCTTTTATTTTAATTTCAGAGAAGGCTCTTAAAACATTTTCATATTCAATATTAAATAGATTGTATCTGATTAAGAAAATTTTCTCTATCTTGGGGCACCTGCATGCTCAGTCAGTTAAGCACCTGCCTTCGGCTTAGGTCATGATCCCAGAGTCCTGGGATCAAGCCCTGCATTGGGATCCCTGCTCAGTGGGGAGCCTGCCTCTCCCTTTCCCTCTGCTACTCCCCCTGCTTGTGCTCTCTTTCTCTGTCAAATAAATAAATAAAATATTTTTTAAAAAAAGAAAATTTTCTCTATTTTTTGATAGCTTTTTAATAGTTCAAATTTTAGAAATAAGATGAAAATATTTTCTCTTAATGTGTAATTATGTTAATTTATTTTCAATTGTTATACCAACCTTGAATTCCTAAAGGAACTCAATTTGGTCATGATATATTTTTCTTTGTGTATATATCACTAGATTCTGTTTGCTAATTCTTTTATTTTCATTTATTTTTAAATTGTGTTCAAGAGAAATATTTTTTCTTTCAAGAGTTCAGAGTAACTTTTAAAAAACTAAGGAATAATTTTCCTTTTCTTTAATCTTCATTTTGGTTTTGTACCAAGATGATCTTTGCCTCATAAAATTAATTGGCAAGGGTTTTTATCTTTTTATATTCTCTAGAACTTTATGTGTATTCTCTCTCAAATGTTTGGTAAAATGTATCAGTGATTCAATTTGGATCTGGAGTTTCATAAGTTGTTCATAATATTTGCTAGTTATGTATTTTATACCTGTAGGAAAGAAACTGTGATGATATCCCTTTTTATTCCTAATATTTGTTACTTGAGTTTTCTCTCATATGTATATAATATATATAACATACATATAATGTACTTTATATGTAATTACATATTTATATATTTAATAATATATGAATATATAATTACATGTAATTTTATACTTATAACTAGATTATAATTATACTTACATAAACACATGAAATGTATGCTTAATTATGTTTTATTTTTAATCACATATTTATATAATTTTATATATGTGTATATATAGAGAAAGAGAAAAAGAAAGAAAACGAATGAGGATAGTATAATAAATTGCCATTAACTCATCACCAAGCTTCAAAAATTATAAACTCATACTCAAATATTTTCTCTGAAATCCCATAAATCTTCTTAACATGAATACACATGCAAAATTATTTTGAAATAAACTGCAGAAACCTTTTGGCCATTAGGTTAATTATATTTTCTTATAATTTAAATACTATTTAAAAATATCTTTATGAGAATAACCCTTTTCTATTGGGTTTTCTTTTTCATACTGACTTGTAGCCTATTAGGTTCAAAAACAGATGTATTTTTTACATTGGACCTCCCTGAACAGCCTATCTAAAATAACATCTCCTATCAAGCTCTGTATTCCCTTACTTGTTTTATTTCTCTCTATGGCACTTGCTAAAATGTGAGGCTTATTAATATGTCTATTCATTTATTTATTATTGTCTGTCTTCTCTGTGAAAGGAAGCTATTGTCTGATTTGTTTCCTGCAGTTTTCCCAGTGGCCAGAACAGCACCTTGTACATAACAGACATTCAGTAAGGGTTTGTTGGATAAACTACTTTATTTGTAGTAATTGATATATATTCTGGATATACTAATCTGGATATACTCAGGCCTTGTCACTTATTTCACCTATCTCCAATCTTTGTAAGTTTATGATGCCTTTTGTTGTACAGGTGTGTTTAATTTTAATACTGTCAAACTAATAAAAGTTTTCTTTTATGATTATCTACTTAAAAACCTGTCCCTATCCTGAGAATATAAAAAAATCATTCTATATGTTCTTGTAAGGATGTATTTAATAGTGCATTTCACAGATTTTTCTGTCTGAAACATTTTTATAAATGGTGTCTGTCAGAAATCTACATTTTTTTTTTCCCCTGCATGGATAGTCTGGATCAATTTGTTCAATAATTTACCTTTTATCTGCTGATCTATAATGCCATTTCTTCACATTTGAGGTTTGATTTTCTTTTAGTCTCTTAGTTGTCTCTATGGCATTGTCACACTGTTTTAATTTCCATAGCTTCATTATAGGTTTTGATAGGTTTTAGCTAGTCAGTGCCCACACATTTTGGTTCCTGTGTCAGGGATCCCCACTCACAGTTACTGTTTGTTACAGTAGAAGGGTACAGATTGGAATCATCAAAGCAAAAGATATGTACAACAGAGTCCAGCAGCAACTAGGCATGAGCTTCCAGTTGTGTTTTCCCAGTGTAGTTACATAGACGTCACTTATTGCTCCCTTAAACATCAGAAAACATATGTCATAAAATGTGCACAGTATTGTCAACTGGGAAAGTTGTTTTTGCTGTCAAGGGTTTTTATTGGTGTCAGTGACACAGACATGAACCACCCACATGACTGACCTTAGCTGCTCAGTCTCCAGTGGCCCCGCCCCTCAGAAGTCAAAGTGATACAATATGGCCCAAAGCTCCAGGCGTACAAAAACAGATGTTCACCATGAATCATGGTGTTAGCACGTACCATCTGGTACCCTAAGTATACAAAGACATATCAGGCAGCATATTCCAAGAGCTCAGAAGTTATCTCCAGGAGCTGATCAAAGGTCAGTCTTGAAAACCTTTGGAACAAGCATGGTATGGGTATTCAGGCTGCCAAGTTAACCCTTTACTGCAGTTCTTATTCAAAATTATTTTAATTTTTCTTAGCCTCAGGCTCATACATATGAATTTTAGATTTGTCCTGTTGAGTTCAATGAAATATCCTGTTGATATTTATATTTGAATTTCATTGTATTTAATGATTAAATATCTTTGTGATATTTAGATCTCTGAAGCAAAAACTTTGTCTTCCTGTTTATTTTGATTTTTTTTCTGTCTTTGAAAGAAAATACTATATATATTTCTCCACAAAAGTGTAGCATATATATGTTACATTTATTTCTAGGTATAGCACTTTCTTGTGGGTGTAATAAATTATATGCTATTTTTTTTTTTTAGGATATTTGCATCCCTCTTTATAAGTGAACTTGGCCCATAATGCTTTGTTTTTATACTTCTGTATTTTTCTATTCCTTTTTATTTCAATTCTACTCTCTGGAACAGATGATATAAGACTAGAAGTATCTATTTCTTAAATATAATTTATTAGCAACATAATTTTGGTATTTTTGTTGAAGTTCATTTTTAAGTATTGATTCAATTAATTTAATTTAGTAGGTTTATTAAAGTATTCTACCTTATGTAATTATTTAAGATATTTTTCTAGGAAACAGGCCACTGAAGTTTCAAATTTATTCTACCAATTTATATTTCCTTATAATTTAAATACTATTTAAATATATCTTTTTTTTTTAAAGATTTTTTTTTATTTATTTGAGACAGAGAGAATGAGAGAGAGAGAGCACATGAGAGGGGGGAGGGTTAGAGGGAGAAGCAGGCTCCCCGCCAAGCAGGGAGCCCGATGCGGGACTCGATCCAGGGACTCCAGGATCATGACCTGAGCCGAAGGCAGTCGCTTAACCAACTGAGCCACCCAGGCGCCCTATGTATATGTGTTTTTAATCCAAATAATCATCTGCGCCCTTTCTCTTTATTATAAGGGTATATGGCTAAGATTTGTCTATTAGTTTTTTTTAAAATACTCAACTTTGGTTTTATCTTTCTTTTAAATCTTTATCATCTTTATTTTTTTATTTCAATAATACCACCTATCTGATGCATTTCATCCATCTAATCTTCCCATTTACTCTCTTTTTATTATTACTTATTTTAAGTTCCATGTCATTTGCTTTAAATCCTTGATGCTTTTATTTCTGTTTAGTTCTAAAGAACTGTTGTAGTGTTGGTGGGAATGTAAATTGGTACAGCCTCTGTAGAAAACAGGATGAAGGTTCTTAAAAAAATTAAAAATAGAATTACCATATGACCCAATAATTTCCCTACTGGGTATTTATCCAAAGAAAATGAAAACACTAATTCAAAAAGATACATGCACCTCTATATTTATTGCAGCATTATTTACAATAGCGAAGATAAGGAAGCAACCTAAGTGTCCATTGATGGATGAATGAATAAGAAAGGTGTAGCCTATATATATTATCTTTCTCTGACTGACTTATTTTGCTTAGCATTATACTCTCTAGCTCCATCCATGTCATTGCAAATGGAAAGATTTTATTCTTTTCTATAGCTGAGTAATATTCCATTGTGTGTGTGTTTATATATACCTTATCTTTATCCATTCATCTATTGGTGGACCCCTGGGTTATTTCCGTGATTTGGCTGCTATAAATTATACAATTAACATAGGGGCTAGTGTATCCCTTTGAATTAGTGTTTTTTGTTTTTTTTTTTAAATTAAAGATTTATTTATTTGTTTTAGAGTGAGAGAGAGAGTGCGCAAGCAGGGGGAGGGGCAAAAGGAGAGAGGGAGAGAGAGAAAGAAGCAGACTCCCATCTGAGCATGGAGCCCAACGTGGGGCTCAATCTGATGACTCTATGATCATGATCTGAGCTGAAATCAAGAGTCAGATGCTTAACCAACTGAGCCACCCAGGTGCCTCTTGTGTATTTTTGGGTAAATACCCAGTATCATGATTACTGGATTGTGTGGTAGTTCTATTTTTTTAAAAAGATACTAATTAATTTGAGAGAGAGAGAGTGGGGGGCCTGGGGCAGAGGGAGAGAATCTTCAAGCATACGCCTTGCTAAGCACAGAGCCCCCCACATGGGGCTTGATTCCTTGACCCATGAGATGTCGACCTGAGCTGAAACCAAAAGTTGGTAGCCCAACCAATTGAGCTTCCCAGGTGCCCCTCTATTTTTTAACATTTTAAAGAACCTCCATACTGTTTTCCCAGTGGCTGCACCAGTTGTATTCCCACCAGCAATGCAAAAGGTTTCCTTTCTCTCCACATCCACACCAACACTTGTTTCTTGTGTTGTTGATTTTAGCCATTCTGACAGGTGTGAGGTGAAACTGTAGCTTTTACTTTCATTTCTCTGATGATGAATGATGTTGAGCATCTTTTCATGTCTGTTGGCTATCTGTATGTCTTCTTTGGAGAAAAGTCTGTTCAAGTCTTCTGCCAATTTTTTATTGGATTATTTGTTTTTTGGATATTGAGTTGTATCAGTTCCTTATGTATTCTGGGTATTATCCCTCATTAGATATGTCATTTGCAAATATCTTCTTTAATTCAGTAGGCTGCTTTTCAGTTTTGTTGATTGTTTCTTTCACTGTGCAGAAACTTTATTTTGATGTAGTCCCAGTACTTTGCTTTTTGCTTTTGTTTCCCTTGCCTCAGGAGACATATCTAGAAAAGTGTTGCTACAGTGCTAATGGCCAATGTCAGAGAGATTACTGCCTACACTCTCCTTCAAGGATTTTTATGGTTTCAGGTCTCATATTTAGGTCTTTAATCCACTTTGAGTTTACTTTTGTGTATGGTGAAAGAAAGTGGTTTCATTCTTTTCCATGTGGCTGTCCAGTTTTCCTAACACCATTTGTGGAAGACACTATTTTTCCCATTTTATATTCATTCCTCCTTTGTTGAAGATTAATTGGTCATGTAATCGTGGGTTTATTTCTGGGTATTCTGTTTTATTCCATTGATCTATGTGTCTATTTTTGTGACAGTACCATACTGTTTTAATTATTACTGCTTTGTAATATAACTTGAAATCTGGAATTGTGATGTCTCCAGCTTTGCTTTTCTTTTTCAACATGGCTTTGGCTATTTGGGGTCTTTTGTGGTTCTATACACAATTTTAGGATTGTTTGTTCTAGTTCTGTGAAAAATGCTGTTGGTATTTTGATAGGGATTGCATTAAATATGTAGATTGCTTTAGGTTATGATTTTGTTTTTAAATGTATTTTTGCCAAATACTTATAGATTCTATTTTTTAAGTTTCCTTTTAGATTTGAATAGATATACTTAGCTTTATACTCTTACATCAACCACTTAATAAGAGCAATTCAAGGACCTTGGAACCCAGGAATTCCAATCACCTCCCTTTAACTTCCATATTTTTCAGATCTGATATTTTAGCTCCACCTGGTTTTTCTATCTCCAAGTTAATAATTGCTGGTCTTATAACTATCATTATTTTATATATTCATGCTGCTGGGAAGAATCTATTGAAATGCTGGGTGGAGGATTTTCCCCTTCACAGATGCTTTGTGTGTGTTTTTGCCAGATGCCTGTGGTACAGTGATGTCCACCCTAATATCCCTTCAGGGATAAAGAGCTTATTGTCCCTGAGAGTGGCAGTGCCACCAGCAGATACTGTTCAGTTGTCAGTCCCCTTGTGACATTGCCCTACCACCTAAGGTCATGAGCATCCAGAGTCTGGTCATCTCAGAGTATTACAGGCCCACTTCTTGCCCTACTCAGAATAACCAATAAGGGCCATCTAATCTTTAGAACTCCATGCAGGCTTGCCTGAGATTTGCCTTTTTCTCTGCTGAGTCTTGCCTTCTTCCCCTCAATCTAGGTATAGATTTCAAGAGCCCTCTCTAATAAACCTTTTGCATATTTCTACCTCAGAGTCTGTTTTGCATGACAATGCTGCAGTAGAATTATCAGCCAGGAAGAAATTTCTATCAGTGTCTTAGCCTGTGTACTCCCAGACCATAAGGAGACAGGCACAAATATACTGGAAGTGCCAACATTTCCTTACCAATTCTTAGGTGATACCTTGATTTACCACCCAAAACCTGTGATCAGACAGGCTTTCTGTTGTTTCCCTAAACCTGTGGGAGGTTCAATGTTTTTCCATCCTCTTCTTTACTTGTTGGGGAGGTGTCAGCATATAAAGCAGCCTCACTAGGTATAATTTCTATGTGATGCAGCTCAAAGCACCATCTCCTCCCATAAGATAAATACATCACTGGTGTCTATTCATGTCTTTACTGTTCTGGATTGCAGTTTCTTCTTAAACTTCGGTCTTGGGGATTTCTTGGGAACTCAGCTATCCTTTAAAAGTATGTTTGATGCAATACTCAGCATTTTTAAATGTTCTTGACCAGAGACATTAAATTATCTGGTCTATCCTATTGCTGTGAATGAACATCTTCTCATTATAAATGATATGATCATTTGTTTATGTGTTGATTTCTTGTGAGTTTGGTTTGTACAAATCATCCTGTCAGAGGTCTACCTTTGTATGACCTGGTGCAGTGAAGATCTAAAACTGAAAAGCACAGAACCTCAGGCTCTGTAGTCATGGAAACTCCTCCAAGTGCAGAGACAGCCTTGATAGTGCCTAAGCAGCTAATATTCACATCCTGAAGACATCTGTTTAGCTGAACACATTATCTACTTTAAGAAATCAGGTGCTTAGGTCCATTTAGTTAAGGAAGTCCAACTACATCATATTTTTTCATTCATTCATTCATTTGTTCATTCATTCTCCCTGTAATTCTGGAATCTGGCTCAGGGTCTGGTGCCAATGAGGGTTCAACATATATATTTTGATGAATAAGTTTAAGAAGTGCTTTGCCTCATTCTGTACTTTCTTCCAAAGAGTGAAGAGAAAATAGACATTAGTGAGTTTTTTGGAGTAAAATCGACTATGTTAAATATGTTTTTTTTCCCACCAGATAGAAGAGGAAGTATATAACTGTCAGCATCAGGGTGTTATCAACTGAAAGATTTCAGTGTTATTAGTGGATGAACTTCAACCTTTGCAAAGGAGAAGATCCAAATTCACACCTGTTTCCATCTGAGACTTGAAGCAGCACAAAAGTGGCTGCTTCCAACCTAGTTGAGAACTCTCCAGGACATTATTTATGAATAATGACCTTCCAGCTCATAATGAGTGGCACTTCTCAAATGGATCTTAGAATGCTTTTCTTTAACTTTAAAAAGACTTAGAAATAATGTTTGCCTGAATTACTATGCAGCACAATAAATGTCTTTTGCCACTAGTTGAAGAGTATCTTTGAACTAAAAGATTGTTTTGCACTAATAATTATGTTGGAGTAATTGTAAATGCTTAGCCCAGAGGAGGTGGACTCACTTCAAGGTAATAGGATCATGTTTTACAAATTAAACTTCTAATTTCTTTTAAGGAGTGATGCAGAGTCCTTTCCATCTGTCCTTCATTGATGAGTATTAGTAAGGGAATGGGTATAACTTTTCAAGCTGGAATAATCCTTTGAGGCCACTGAAGGGGAATTCTCACTTTATGTGAATATTGACATTATAATAGATGGGAAAGAATGGGCTTTGGAGGAGAACAACATGAGTTATTTGCAATCAGGGCCATCCCTCCCCACTTTTCTTTATCCTTAGCCCAATTCTACCAACAACAATTCTCTTTTCTTTCTTCCACCAAGATATACCTGACCTGTCCTGTGCTTCATGCTAAATTGTTAATGGCTGATAATGCCTTGATCTGATACCACTTTCCTAAACAGAATGTTTAGGTAGCATTTGGAATTTTTTTTTTTACCAAAAATAAACTAATTTGAAATAGAGATTTTTGGGGTGCTATGTAGGCTATTGCATAGGGCCAAAACCGATGATTTAGTGTGATTTTTTTTCAATATTTCTAAAGTGAGAAAGCCTATTATCTACCTTTGAGGTCAGTCCCAGTGTGGCCCATAGATGGACTACCCCATGACTTATAAGTTTGAAAGATTTTATTTCATATCATCCACCAGCTATTTGAATCTCTCTTAATCTTTGGATGGAGAATGACCATCACTAAGGAGCACCCAGTCAATTTGTATTGAACAAAAACAGCCTAAGTGAACATTAAAAATCTGATCTTGGCGATGTCAGTAATTCTAGGAATAACTTAAATTATTTATACATTATAAAACTATCTTGAATTTATCACATTGGCTTGCTTTTCACCATAGTATCTACAAAATAGTCTGGGTCAAGGATTTTTTTCTTGCAGAATCTACCAGATTTTAGAAGGGAATCCAGAAATGCAAAAAGGAAATACAAACTATAAGTTAACCTGAAATTGGAGGGGCAAACTCTCCATCAGGAGCTTGTGGGTCTGTGCCCAGCATGGCCTTGTTAAATCCATATTCTGTTTCTCTTTCCTTTTCTCCTCCATTTATCCTCTGGATGATAGTATAATATAATAACCTATTCCTCTGTTCTTTTCCCTCCTACCTTTGGTCTCACAGGTGGTTCCTTTTCAGGCACACACCACTACTCTTTGCCTGGTTTAGCTCCCTTTACATGTTATCTTGATGCTTATTTCCATTTTCTCCCTTAGTCTTTGGAATCTGAACTTCATAGACACCTATAACTCAATGGCCACTAGTTATTGCTGTCATGAAAATCAAGCTACACAATGACTTCTCTTTACCTGATCCACTTCTGGAGACCCTCTCCTCACTGTTATTCTGGCACATCAAACATCTAAGCAAAGCTAATCTTTTTAACATCTTCAGACTGAGCTGTTCTTTCCCACCAAATAAAACAGTAATGAATGTGATATATAAAGATATTCAATTGAGGATAATTTGTAGAGCAAAAAGCTGGATGCCACCAAAATCAACAGAAAACTAGTTAGATTATGGAGTATTCTAAAATGCAACCCTCTGTACAATGAGGTAGATGTGCCTACACTGAATTGGAAAGATGGCTGTGATATTAGTAAGTGAAAAAATAAGTTGTGATATGGTCAACAGCATGATTCTAGTTGTAGAAAGATAAAATATGATAAAAGACAAGCATGTCTTTAGAAAATGTCTGGAAGGATCTACTGATATCTGTTAACAACGGGTAACTCTGAGGAGTGGGACCAGGGTGAGGGGAAGGGATGGAGAACCTGGATTGGAAAACATTTACTTTTTTATATAAATTATGTTTAACATTAAACAAAGGGTATCCTTCTAACCTTTCATTCCTCCTTAACATGGAAACTTCTGGGTTTACCTCTCCACCTGGTTTCCAGGAGGAGCTATACAAGCTGACATATTTCACTTTATTTATTTATTTTTAAAAGATTTTATTTATTTATTTGACAGAGACAGACATAGCGAGAGAGGGAACACAAGCAGGGGGAGTGGGAGAGGGAGAAGCAGGCTTCCCGCCGAGCAGGGAGCCCGATGCGGGGCTCGATCCCAGGACCCTGGGACCGTGACCTGAGCTGAAGGCAGACGCTTGATGACTGAGCCACCCAGGCGCCCCCAGGCTGACATATTTTAATCTAATTCTCTAACTGTGACTTTTCATCCAAGTTTGAGATCCTGCCCTTACTTCTAATTCTATATCTCCCTCCCTAAAACATTTTCCTCTTAATACCTTCTCTTTATATTTTAACATTATTCTCCTAAAACAATTTTAAATGTGTTAAATTAATATTAGTTAAATTCTATTATTCTCATGTCAATTTGGGTTGTTATAATCCAAATTGACACAATCAGTTGTTGATGAGAATCAGAAAGGGGTACCCTCTTACACTGTTGGTGGGAATGCAAGCTGGTACAGCCACTTTGGAAAACAGTATGGAGGTTCCTCAAAAAGTTAAAAATAGAGCTATCCTATGACCTAGCAATTGCACTAATGGGTATTTACACCAAAGATACAGATGTACTGAAAGGAAGGGGCACATGCACACCAATGTTCATAACAGTAATGTCCACAATAGCCAAGCTGTGGAAGGAGCTGAGATGCCTTTCAACAGATGAATGGATAAAGAAGATGTGATACATATACATAATGGAATATTATTTAGCCATCAGAAATGATGAATACCCACCATTTGCATTGACATGGATGGAACTGGAGGGGATTATGCTGAGTGAAATAAGTCAAGCAGAGAAAGTCAATTATCATATGGTTTCACTCATATGTGGAACATAAGGAATAGTGAGGAGGACCACAGGGGAAGGAAGGGAAAACTGAAGGGAGGAATCAGAGAGGGAGACAAACCATGAGAGACTATGGACCCCCAGGAAGCAAACTGAGGGTTTCAGAGGGGAGGAGGGTAGTGGGAGGGGGTAGCTGGGTGATGGGTTTTAAGGAGGGCATGTGTTGTGATAAGCACTGGGTGTTATACACAAATAATGAATTATTATTTTTTTTAAAGATTTTATTTATTTATTTGACAGAGAGAGACACAGCGAGAGCAGGAACACAAGCAGGGGGAGTGGGAGAGGGAGAAGCAGGCTCCCTGGAGCCCGATGCGGGACTTGATCCCAGGACCCCGGGATCCTGACCCGAGCCAAAGGCAGACGCTTAACGACTGAGCCACCCAGGCGCCTACAAATAATGAATTATTGAACACTACAGCAAAAACTAATGATGTACTGTATGGTGACTAACATAAGATAATTTAAAAAATTAATTAATAAAAAAAGAACTTTGCCATATACTAATCATTTACTCTTTAGCAAGTGACTTGACCTCTGACTCCCTGATTTCTTATTTGTAAAAGAGGTATTCCAAATTTTTATGGACCAGTGACTTCTTTGTGCCTCCTAATGGCCCACTTTTTGAATAGGAATGTCCATAGCAGTTATCCTATCCTTTCCCACTGTTGTATGTGGGGTGTATGTGAGGGAGATAATTGACTCTCTACTTTCAAGAAAAACTGTATCCGAATAGCTAGCTGTATTTGAGGAATAATGTTCAAGGAGCCTCATCCAAACCTGGGACAAATTTAGACAATTTAGATGATGAAATCCTAAGCTTTGAGCTGATGCTGTCATGGAATGAGATTTTGGGGGACTTTCAGAAGAGGTGATTACAGTCTTCACATAGGAAGTTCATGAATCCTAGAGATCCAAGCGTAGATTGTGGTAGGCAACCTCTCAGATGACCTTTGTTGATTCCTGCCTCCTGGTGTTTGTGTCCTTGTGTATCCTTTCCCCCAAGTATGCGCTGGACCTTCTAACATAGAGAATACAACATAGTGATGAGTTGTCATTTCTGAGATTGTGTTATAAAAGACCGTGGCTGCCTGCTTCCTCCCTTCCTCTCTTTCTTTCTTTCTTTCTTTCTTTCTTTCTTTCTTTCTTTCTTTCT
>NC_058411.1:121051268-121091448 GCF_002201575.2 Neomonachus schauinslandi | reverse complement strand
TCTTTCTTTCTTTCTTTCTTTCTTTCTTTCTTTCTTTCTTTCTTTCTTTCTTTCTTTCTTTCTTCCTTCCTTCCTTCCTTCCTTCCTTCTTTCTTCCTCTCTTTCTTTCTTCCTCTTTCTTTCTTTCTTTCTTTCTTTCTCTCTCTCTCTCTCTCTCTGAGGAAACCAGCTGCTATATTAAGAGCTTCCTTATGAAGAAGTCCACATGGTGGCCTTGGCAAAAGCCAACAAGGACCTGAATTCCTCAGCCCAACAACCTATGAAGAACTGAATCCTGCCAACAACTACATGAATGAATTTGGTAGTGGATCCTTGCTCAGGTTTTCAGTAAGACTAGTTCCAGCTGACACCTTGATGGTGGCCTAATTATAGACTGAGATGAAAAATGTCTTTAAGCCATGTCCACATTCTTTTTTTTTTTAAGATTTTATTTATTTATTTGAGAGAGAGAGAATGAGAGAGAACACATGAGAGGGGATAGGGTCAGAGGGCAAAGCAGACTCCCTGCCGAGCAGGAAGCCTGATGCGGGACTCGATCCAGGGACTCCAGGATCATGACCTGAGCTGAAGGCAGTCGCTTAACCAACTGAGCCACCCAGGCGCCCAAGCCATGTCCACATTCTTGACACACAGAAACTGTGAAATAACATTTAAGCCACTACGTTTTGGGGTGATTTTTTATATGCAACAATAGCTAACTAATATACAGGTTAAGTTAGATAGAATTATCCTAAAATAATCTCTACTTCTGGATCTAAGAGCAAAGGGAAGTCAGTTCTGGTTGACATCTGTTAACAATGGGTAACTCTGAGGAATGGGACCAGGGTGAGGGGAAGGGATGGGGAAGGTGGATTGGAAAACATTTACTTTTTTACATAAATTATGTTCTGGTTGATAAAAAAGTTAAAAAACAGTATGGCAGTTAGATATTTTTTTTTAAGTTTCTTTAATGCATTGAATTTTGATGCTTAACAGCAGCTGTGTTTATCTCAATATGAGATGAAATATGTTTGCAATAGTGCCTTAAGTCCAGAGTTCACTGCCAACACCCAAGCACCATGGCCAATGATTGTGGTGGACCCTAAGTGAAGGAACATTGCAAATGCAATGTTATAAAATATCAAAATTGTGGTAGGCATTATCATTCTCTCAGGTTTCTAACTTGAAATATGGGGCTTAGCATGGATGCTCCCCCAACATTCTTTCCAAACATCTAATAGAATAAGATCATCAAGAAGTGCTGAATCACTATATTGTACACCTGAAACTAATATTACACTGTATGTTAACTGGAATTTCAATAAATTTTTTTTAAAAGATCACTGAAATTTTTCTAAAAGATTATTTGAATGCATTCTTAGTGATATCTGTTACTAGACTTTCATCATCTGAATTGAAGTAAAAAAAAATCTATAAGCACCTGTCAAGTACGAGGCACTACCATTGTTTATAGAGGCAAAAGATGAAGTGGTCTAGTGTCGGTGCTCAGGTAAGTGGTAACAAATTAGGCATGAGAAGACACTACACACATGCATATAATACAAGGTGGAAGATGTCAAATGCAACAGAGAGATAACAGTAAAGTGACATGAGAATTGAAAGTAGAAAAAAACTTTAGAACTAGTTCAAAGGATCAGTGAAAATTACATCTAGATGATGTTACCCACAACAGCTCAGAGCCCTTATAAGCTCTGTCCCCAGAAATGGAGGACTCTCCCGAGGCCATGTCATCTTTCCTACTGATACTTATTACAATGAGTTGGCTTTGGGTCCCCACTCATCTCTGTGGTCAAAATCTTCCTTTGGGTATGAAGTATTGGTTCCCTAGCTCTTTGAAACATGATTATAGTTCATTCTACACCTATGGTGTTGTGCTCAGTCATAGTGGGACATGTAGGCAACATTTCCCAAGCCAGCCCAGCTGGTTTCCGAGTCTTGACTTATGTGCTTACTCTGGAAGGCAGAGATGCAGAGGTGATATTTGTGATGTGCCTTGAAGCATAATGGATGTGGTGAGTGGCAGTGCTCAACAACACTGGAGGGAAATATTCCAGGTTCTCAGCTTAAAGGCTAAAGGAAGGTAACCACTGTACCTTCTCATCTTTGTGTTCAAACTAGGAAGATTCTGGGGCCAAAGCTTGGCTTACACAATTATCTTTGTGATTAGAAGCTTTTGTAATGTATAATATTTGTCTCTAAAGGAATTTGCCTTTATGGCTGGTTTTTAGTCTCTAATTTAAAGGACAGAATAGGAGTAGTTGAAGAATGTGTGTTTTCAGTAGCTTTTTTTTTTATTATTATGTTATGTTAATCACCATACATTACATGTGTGTAGTGTTCCATGTAGTGTTCCATGATTCATTGTTTGTGTATAACACCCAGTGCTCTATGCAGAACGTGCCCTCTTTAATACCCATCACCAGGCTAACAAAATCTACATAACTTAGGAATTTGATGTATGCTATGGGGCAAAGAGGGGTCTAATTACAGTCTATAAAGTATGAAACAAGAATAAGAAAATAAGAAAAATAAGAAAAATGCCAGAAGTTTCCCTCTTGGCCTCTAAGTAACTCCTTTGCAATGTGGGTTGTCATGGCAACAGGAAGGGCTGTGGAGTTATGACACTGAAGAAGCTATTATAATTTTGGTATCATTAAATTAACTATGAATGCTATTTCTTTGAGTTAAACTTGGGAGAAGGGTATATTTGACTCCCTAGAGAAATTTGGGATGTCATAAGGTTAATATATTCTTCCAAGACCATTCTTTTCTCTATCATCAGGAGTTTTAATACAAAAGAACTGTAGGAAGTTCCAGCAGACAGGACAGAGTTTGGCAACAGTGTGGATAATGGTGCCATGTTGGGAAAGAGTGGATTAGAGTAAGGATGGGGATTTAAAGATATAATAAAGGACAATAAGATATCACAATGTTTGGAGAAGGGTTGCAAGGTAAGTGGAAACGAACCAAACATCAGAAAAAATACTCAGACATGGCGTACCATACAGAATGGGTGAAAGAATGTAGAGATGAATCATCAGAAGACTACTGCAATAGCTCAGCTCTAGGAAACAAAGCATGTATTACTGTGACTTCCTGAATCTAAAAACGAACAATGATCTCAAAGTGTATTTAATGTACTAAATCGAGAAACCAGTAGGAGACTATTCCAAACTAAGTTATATGAACTTTCAATTAGAAAAGCATGCAATTCCTTTACTTCAGTTATATGGGGATTTGAAATTTAGAGTGAGGTATTTCTAGCTAAGCCACAATCAATCCCATTTTGCTAAGCTTTGAGGAGATAGGAATTCAATGAGGGTTGTTAATCCTGGTGAAAATAAAGTAGAAATGGTCTGCAAGAATTTAAGCCTGCTTTTCTGAATGATTTTGGACCAGATATTAGGGCCTTAGCCTAGGAAATTGCACAGAAACTTCTCAGAAACCCAAAGGCAAAGCAAGAAATAAAGCAATAAAAAAATCTAGGGTAGTGTCTAAGGTGCTGCCATGGAGCATAACCCCAGATCCTCAGCCCCATGTGGCATGTTAATCCTTTCCTCCAAACCATGCACATGCACATTGTAGGCCTTTGGTTCCAGGACCCTCTGCCCTGGTGAGCTTTCACTTTCTGTGGACTGCTGAGGCCTCTGAATGGAGGTGTGTCTGAAAGAGCTATACTTAGGCCATTATCATTTACTTGTAATCTCTTTTTAAAAATTTTAATTGTTGTAAGAGCAATTAACATGAGATCTACCTTGTTATATTTTTAAGTGGACGATACATTATTGTTGACTATAAGCACAATGCTGTGTAGAGCTCCAGAACTTTCTCATTTTGCATGATTAAAACCTTATGCCCAATGATTACCAGCTCCTTTTTTCCCTTTCCCCTGGCCCCTGTCTATCACCTTCTACTCTCTGTATTATATAAACCATGATATTTTCCTCTTACGTTAATTACAAGGAAGCTCTGGTTGTGATTTGTATTCTCTGTTCCAGCAAAGTGTCCAGGACCTGAATAGGATATTTGTTGGTACTATTTTACCTCATTCTTGATTTAGCTTACTTTTCCTATTCTTATTTATCTCTTTTCCATATTTTTTCTTTTTTAAAAAAAAGTTTCCAATTTTATTGAAATATAATTGATATATGACATTGTATAAGTTTAAGGTGTACAATGTGATGATTTGATACATGTATATATTGCAAAATGATTACCACAATATGGTTAGTTAACAAATCCTTTATCTCACATTACCAATTTTTGTTGTTTATAATGAGAAAAATCCAATTTACAATAGCATCAAAAACAATAAAATACTTAGGAATAAATTTAACCAAGGAAGTGAAAAATCTATACATGGAAAATTATATGACTGATGAAAGACATTAAGAAAGATACAAATAAATGGAAAGACATCTATGTTCATGGATTGGAAGAGTTAACATTGTTAAAATGTCCAAACTATCCAAAGCCTTCTATAGATGCAATGCTCTCTCTATAAAAACCCTATCAAATTTTATTTCATAATTTAAGATTGAAAAAATATCCTTAATTTAAAATCTTTGTTGAAATAAAATGGTGGTGTAAAAATATTTACATAAAAAGCAGCATCTCAATTTTATTGAGCTAAGTTATTTTTTATTTTGATGAGAATCAAAATCTTCTTTCCTCTAAATCAATATATATGAGTCCTGCTTCAGGCTTTTTTACTTAATGATTTATTTTCTAATTTGTAACATCATCTTTCACATATGATCATCCTTTGCAATTTAAATAACCTAAATTTATTTATTGGCTTTGAGAAATGTCCTCCAAAGACAGTATATCCATGTTAAAATGAATGTGCATTTTCATGAAATGCACATTTCACAAATGTGCTATGACCTGAAGCCACACAATGGTAATCCCCAGTCATCCCTCTACTACTTCAGCAACCCTGCACCAGCACCTCCCCTCAGCATCTGTTGCCCAAATACATGCATCCTGCATAGGCAGTCTGATCACTGGCATTTCTCCCACCCAGTCTCCTGCCCCCTGCCCTTCTGTCTAGGCACAATCTCTTAATGATATTTAATGCTAAGATAACCATAGAATTGCAGTGTTATTCCAGGCCCTGAAATGTCATGTGAAGCCAGAGAACACTGATTTCCACTCTTTCAAAATAAGAAAAGCCCCATTTACTGCACTGACATTTTGTATATGTGCACCAGATGGTATGGAATTTAAATCATCTCTGTATTGTTCAACACCCCCTCTGTGAATGAAAAGCAAATCCCAGAGACCAGAGGGAGTGTGGGGCCCACTTCAGGGAGAGGCAAAGTCCTCTACCAGCCTCTCAGCCTCTTCTAGACTCAGATATTTCTTTATATGCATTTTTGGCAAAAGGCATTTCAGGATTATTTTTCTTCAGGTATGTATGAAATTGGTTTGAAAGGAGCCAGTCCTGTTTACTTTTAGTAAAGTCAAAAAAAAAAAGTCAGATACAAATAATCGAGAATGTAACATAATGAAAATGCCATGGGTTTGGTTGGACATCAGTGGTCCTGGAACTGGCACTGGCAGAATCGAAGCTGGGGGCCTCCATTTCACCATGTAAAAATAAGACTAATAAAGTATCTTATAATTATTTTAAAAATTAAAGGAGATAGTATAAATGTAAAGAATCATAAAATATTACACAAATCTTAGATCTCATTTTTTTAATGAATCTTGTGTACATACTTGTTATTCCAAACAGGGAATTATACTCTGAAGCCTGGAGAGAAGTATTTCTAATCTTGTTTCCCCAATCCATTACTTTTAGAAAAGGAAAAATAAAAATGTATCTTACTTATTAGGATTTTGAGTTAAATCAATACTTGATGTCTACAGTGGCAGATTTGATTTGTCTATATAAAAAGTGAATGTGAGCTTTAATGATAAATGCAAATATAAACAGGTTTATTCTGAAATATCCTAACATTCTTGTACATTTATTGTGTATTTTAATAACTTTTTGCCTGTGATGATTAATTTTATGTGTCAAATTGGCTAGGCCATACTACCCAAATATTTGATGAAACACCAGTCTGGGTGTTGCTGCAAAGATTTTTTTTTTAGATGAGAGTAACATTTAAATAAGTGGAATCTGAGTAAGAGAGATTATCTTCTATAATGTGGGTGGGCCTCTTCCAGTCAGTTGAAGACCATAAGAGAAAAGGGTTCCTTGGGAAAGGGAATTCTGCCTCTACACTGGCTTTGAACTTGAGCTTCAGTTCTTTCCTGAGTCTCCAGGCTGCTGGCCTACCCTGAAGATTGTGGACTTGCTAACCTATAAAATTGTGTGAGCCAATGTCCATATACATGCTTTTGTTTCTGTTTCTCTGTAGAACCTTGACTAATACAGATTTCTTTCTCCCCCTTTCCTTCCTAAGGACAGGAGACACTGGACATAGGACAAGGAAAGCTACTGGGGAAGCAAGAAATTCCCTCTCTCTCTCTCTCTGCTCAGATTCTCTCTCATAGTAGCATATTTACCCCTGCTTTGCAGAACAGATACTCAAGATGCATTACTGGTCATTCTCTCCTCTTTCTTCCTTTCCCACCCCATCCAATTACTGGTGGGAGACTGACTCATATTGGGTATGTGGATCAGTGGATACCCTGCAGAAACCCCATGTGAGATGAGTGGTTCATGTGCACATACAGCACTAAGCTCTGGGAGGGAGAGCAGTTCCAGTAGAAGAAAACAATCCAGACCCCACTCTATGGCTCAACCTGTCCCTTGAATGTTTATCACAGCCCTAAGTAATGTTCAAACTTCCTTTAGATGAAAATGGACCACTATGTTACACCACACATAAAAATCAATTCAAAATGGAGTAAAGACTTTGTGTGAGCCAGACTAATGCCACCTTGGATAATTCTGCCATGATAACCGTTCTATGACCTGAAGTCTTCTTGAGCATAGAATTCCCCCCCCCCCAATGCTTTCCTTCTGTTTAACCACACCCTTAAGTATATCCTCATGGTATAACATTCTTGATCTTCTCTAGAGATACAACTATGACACATTCATTCTAAATATTCTTCTCCTGGGTGGTCCTCCAGCATGTATTCCCAGCCTCTAGGGCTATAAAAGCAAGTCTGAAGGGAGATGGGTTGAAGAGATCTACTTGTCTTGCAGTCTGTCCATAAGTCCCCTTAATAAAATGTTTCTTGTCAAGCTGGACTTGTCAGACTTTTTCTTCAGTCTTATAACCTTCAACCTTTGGAGGTCATTTTACATATACCTCCAGTTCGTGGAACTGGCCAGCTAGCCAGGAGGAGCCTGGAGAATGAAGAATGGACAAGGGGAATGAATCTTTCTTGGGGGAAATCCCAGGGTGGCCAACTACCTCAATGTGGAGAATCACAGCTCATTTGCTTGATGCAAACACCAGATGAGTATGAGGATTCCCCTAAAACACCAGATAGGTTAGAGTGTCTACTGTTAGAAATTTGCATGACCCACTGGGGTAAGGAAGGACACCAAGCATTGGTGAGTTGGCCATTTCTATGGGCTATTCATCTGGCCACTGATGCCCAGCTAGTGGCAGAAGAGAAAGTAAGGAATTTAGAAGAAAAATTACAACTAAAACATGATCTGAGACTATCCACATCCCTTTTGGCTTCTAACTTGGTGGGTAAGATTGAGACCCAGGATACACAAATCAAGACCTTAGTTTGTCACTTTGTGTGCCTTGAGGGTTGTAAAATGTGGTGGCCTCACATTAGAGCTGTTATTACTCAGCTGGACTGAGATGCTAAAACATGGAACCAATGGGAAACACCTAGTGATACAGAGAATGACATGGAAGTCATCTTTGGGGATGAGGAAGAGCCAGAGCCTCTGTTGCTCAGGCAAAAATCACTGATGCAGCAGAAAGCAAAAGCTCTACAAGTATAGCAGGGAAACAAATGGACAACCTGTACAAGAAACTGAAAATTAGAGTATACTGCAGCAGAAATTTTTTAGACATTGCTAAAGCCTTCAAACAGTTGCTGATAGAAAGACTTGCTGCATGGATGATTAGACTCTGGACATAGGAGAAAATGGCATATTCCTAGCAGGGAATGAAGCTGAGAAAATCCTGCCTGTGGCAGTGCCTAGGTAATGTCCACCAGTGCAAGGTAATCATAGTCTTATGGACTGGATAATCATGGTTATGAGGGAGGCTTGACCAAATGAATATTTCCCAGGAGATCCTTAGAAGAGGCACAGAGTCTTTTAAGAGAATTGGGCATCAGCCAGCAATGTATGCCCAAGTATTTGAAGAACCAGACAAAGCTGTATTTACAACAGGGATCAAAAAATAAATTGTTACAAATGTCCCCATGGAATGGCATGGTCTTCTCATCTCTCTGCTTAGCCCCCATAAAGGGTAAGAGATGTATGATATAGGAGAGACTATAGCTAACCTAGGAGAGATGGAAAGGGGAGAGATTGAGTATGGTTAACAATCAAGAGAAAGACTAGAAAAACCTCACAAGGGGCTGAAAAAGGGAAATCTAAAGCAAACAAGAGCCCCCAGTAGAGTAATCCAGAGGCAAGTGAAGCATGAACTGCTGGTGGTAGGCATAAACAGAAAAAATATGCTACCAGCTGAATGCTATTCTGGTGGCTTTATAGAAAGAGCTTACTTCTGCTCAGTTGTTTAGGCCACTGGCCCCCATACCACCTCTGGAAGAAGGAACTAAATCATGGGTAACTTCTTACCGGTGTTAGGTACCCCCTCACCTGAGAGATTAGAGGTGAGGCCAAGGTTGCCGCCATATGAGGAAAATTGGGGGCAACCAGAGGCCCCATGTAGAGCTCACAATTTACTGGTCACCAAAAAATAAGCAAAAAACTATGACCTCAGTGGATACTGGAGCAGAATGCACTCGGATTCATGGCAATCCAGAATGGCACTCAGGGATCTGGGAGGGAAAACCATAAAAGTGAGACACACAGTAGTGCACTTGGGAATAGAGAAAAGCCCACACGCCCCTTATGAGGTTTTCATTTCTCTAATACCTGAGAATATATTAGTCATGCATATTTTACTGGGAAAGATGTTACAAATCTCTGTAGAATTTCACCTTTGGGTTAGAGTAATTAAAGCTGTCCTATGGGAAAATACAAATTACTCCCTGTATTACTCCCTCCCTGCCACCCCCAAGCTGCGTTGTAAATGTAAAGCAATACTGACTGCCAGGAGGATTTGAGGAAATATCTACCACAGTCCAGGAATTAGCAAAAGTGCAAATAATCAGGCCAGCACAAAAGTCCCTGTAATATCTCTATATGGCCTGTGAAAAAACTGGATGGCACCTAGAGAATGACCATTGATTATAAAGAACTGAATAAGGTTGTCTGTGAAATACATGCTGCTGTCCCAAATATCACACAAATCACTGCTGTCCCAAATATCACACAAATAGTACATGCTGCAGCTCTTATCATGTGGTTTTGAATTTAGCGAATGTTTTCTTAATATTCCTTTACATCACTAATCATAAGACCAATTTGCTTTCACATGAGAAGGTTGAAACTGGACATTTCAGGTATTGCGATGAGGTTATTTGCATAATCCTATCTGTCATGGTATGGTTGCTCATAATTTGTCTATACCCACCACCACCCACAGTTAGAAGTTGCCATTATATTGATGATGTGATGTTAAACTCTGAAGACTTGTCTTTGTTATAGTCTTATTTGAACCGTCTCTGTAAGCCATGCTTACTTACATGCCACAGTATCCACTAGTATCCACTAGTCCACTGGGGCTAAATTACATGCTGTTGTGGGGCCTGTAGAATATGGAATCTTTAATGCCCCTCTTCTAGAGCCTCCAGTGGAGGCCTTCTTACAAGTAAAGGAAGACACATACCCTATTCCTGAAGATGCTTGGTATGTGGAGGGCTCTAATAGGGATAATAGGGGAAATCCTAGTCACTGGACTGTGTTAACAATCCAGCCGCAGACTAATACTGTCTATTTTGAGACTAGACCTAATAAAAGCAGCTAATGGGTTGAATTGAGGGTTACCTGGATGATATGCCTATATGAGCCTTGGCCCCTTACCTCCTGCATGGACAGTTGGGCCATCTCTAAGGGTTTGACAACCTGGATGGCCCAAAGGGCTCAGGATGACTGAAAGGTTTAACAGAAACCATTATGGGGAACAGAATTATAGAAAGATATATGGGAAAGGATACAGACCCTACTGCCTCCCTTACTGTTTTCCATGTCTCAGTGCATAGGCCTGCCTTACTCCAGGAATACTGAAGGAGACACCTTAGCAAAGATAACAGTCCTTCCCCCTATATGAAGTTCAGAATTGGCTGCATGGATTAATAAGCACAGTGGACGTGACTGTGCTAAGGTGTGTTGGAACATAGGGAAGGGAGCTGGCATGCCCCTTTGCCATACTGACATCATAACATCTGTCAGTAAGTGCCCCATCTGAGACCCAACAAAGTTCTGTGTACCACAGGATGCATTCACTATGTGATTCAACAAGTTTTAGACTGGGAAATTGATAATATTGGCCCTCTACCCACGAGTCAAGGGGAAAAGTATGCCCTACAAGGAAGATCGTGCTGAGGCTTGAATGTGCTTCATACAACTGCAGCTCTAAGGGAATGCTGACTATTAAGAGATGCAAGCATTTTACCAACACTGAAGAAATAAAATTATAAGAGAATATTTTGAGCAATTATATGCCAACAAACCAGGCAATCTGGAAGAAATGGATAATTTCTAGAAACATATAAGCTACCAAAACTGAAACAGGAAGAAATAGAAAACCTGAATAGACCCATAACCAGCAAATAAACTGAATCAGTAATTAAAAATCTCCCAACAAACAAGAATCCAGGGCCGGATGGCTTCTCAGGGGAATTCTACCAAACATTTCAAGAAGAATTAATACCATTCTTCTGAAACTGTTCCAAAAAATAGAAATGGAAGGAAAACTTCCAAACTCATTCTATGAAGCCAACATTACCTTGATCCCAAAACTAAGCAAAAACTGAAAAAGGAGAATTAGAGACCAAGATCCCTGATGAATATGGATGCAAAAATTCCCATCAATATACTAGCTAATAGGATCCAACAGTACATTAAAAGGATTATTCACCACGACCAAGTGGGATTTATTCTTGGGCTGCAGGGTGGTTCAACATCTGCAAATCAATCAAAGTGATACACCACATTAATAAAAGAAAGGACAAGAACCATATGATCCTCTGAATAGATGCAGAAAAAAAATTGACAAAATACAGCATCCTTTGTTGTCAAAAATTCTCTGCTATGTAGGGATAGAGGGAACAAAACTCAATATCATAAAAGCTATATACGAAAGACCCACAGCTAATGTCATCCTCAATGGGGAAAAACTGAGAGCTTCAGACCTAAGGTCAGGAACATAACAGGGATGTCCGCTGTCACCACTGTTGTTCAACATAGAGTTGGAAGTCCCAGCCTCAGCAATCAGACAACAAAAAGAAACAAAATGCATCCAAATAGATAGAGAAGAAGTCAAACTTTCACTCTTTGCAGATGACATGATACTCTATGTAGAAAACTCAAAAGACTCCACAAAAATTGCTAGGCCTGATACAAAAATTCAGCAAAGTCGCAGAATGTATAAACAACACATAGAAATCAGTGTCATTCCTATACACCAACAACAAGACAGAAGAGAAAGAAATTAAGGAGTTGATCCCATTTACAATTGCACCCAAAACCATAAGATACCTAGGAATAAATCTAACCAAAGAGGCAAAGAATCTGTACTCAGAAAACTATAAAACACTCATGAAAGAAATTGAGGAAGACACAAAGAAATGGAAAAATGTTCCATGCTCATGGATTGGAAGAACACATATTGTGAAGATGTCAATGCTACCTACAGCAATCTACACATTCATTGCAATCCCCATCAAAATACCATCCACTTTTTTCAAAGAAATGGAACAAATAATCCTAAAATTTGTATGGAACCAGAAAAGACCCTGAATAGCCAAAGGAATGTTGGGGGAAAAAAAAAAAAAACAAAGCTGGAGGCATCACAATTCTGGACTTCCAGCTGTATTACAAAGCTGTAATCATCCAGGCAGTAAGGTACTGGCACAAAAACAGAAAGATGGATCAATGGAACAGAATAGAGAACCCAGAAATGGACCCTCAACTCTATGTTCAACTAATCTTTGACAAAGCAGGAAAGATTATCCAGTGGAAAAAAGTCTCTTCAACAAGTGGTGTTGGGAAAATTGGACAGCCACATGCAGAAGAATGAAATTGGACCACTTTCTTACACCATACATAAAAATAAACTCAAAATGGTTGAAAGACCTAAATGTGAGACAAGAATCCATCGAAATCCTAGAGGAGAAAACAGGCAGCAACCTCTTTGACCTCGGCTGCAGCAACTTCTTGCAAGACACATCTCCAAAGACAAGGGACACAAAAGCAAAAATGAACTATTGGGACTTCATCAAGGTAAAAAGCTTTTGCACAGCAAAGGAAACAATTAACAAAACTATAAGGCAGCCTATGGAACAGGAGAAGATATTTGCAAATGACATATCTGATAAAGTGCTAGTATCCAAAATCTATAAAGAACTTATCAAACTCAACACTCCAAAAACAAATAATCCAGTGAAGAAATGAGCAAAAGACATGAACAGACATTTCTCCAAAGAAGTCATACAAATGGCCAACAGACACATGAAAAAAATGCTCAACATCACTTGGCATCAGGGAAATACAAATCAAAACTACAATGAGATACCACCTCACACCAGTCAGAATGGCTAAAATTAACAACTCAGGAAACAACTGATGTCTGTGAGGATGGGGAGAGAGGGGAACACTCTTACACTGTTGGTGGGAATGCCAACTGGTACAGCCACCTTGGAAAACAGTATGGAGGTTCCTCAAAATGTTAAAAATAGAACAACCCTACGACCCAGCAATTGCACTACTAGGTATTTATCCAAAGGATAAGAACATAGTGATTCGAAGGGGCACATGCATTCCAATGTTTATAGCAGCAATGTCCACAAGAGCCAAACTATGGAAAGAGCCCAGATGTCCATCAACAGATGAATGGGTAAAGAAGAAATGCTACACACACACACACACACACACACACAATGGAATATTACTTGCCATCAAAATGCATGAAATCTTGCCATTTCCAATGGCCTGGATGGAACTAGAGGGTATTGTGCTTAGCGAAATAAGTCAGTCAGAGAAAGACAAATACAATATGATTTCACTCATATGTGCAATTTAAGAAACCAAACAGATGAACATAGGGGAAGGGAAAGAAAAAAATATAAGGTGAAAACAGAGAGGGAGGCAAAGCATAAGAGACTCTTAGCTATAGGAAACAAACTGAGAGTTGATGGAGGGGAGGTGGGTAGGAGGTGGGTAAACTGGGGGATGGGCATTAAGGAGGGCACTTGATGTAATGAGTACCGGGTGTTATGCAACGGATGAATCACTAAATTCTACCCCTGAAACTAATAATACAGTATATATTAACTAAATTGAATTTAAATAAAAAATTTAAAAAGAGAGAAATGCAAGCATTTTGAATTGGGAGGAGATAAGAAAAGAAAGGGTCAAGTGATCCAGTTCTAAGTTTCATATTTTGTTATTATGAAAACAATACAATCTTGAGTTTATTTTCACTTCAAAAAATATTTTTACTATCTTTAGGTGTAGAAGATATGCCTATAGAAGCATTAACTATTTATACCCAGAGGGTCCTCAGCAATAGTTATCGTAGCCTCATAAACATAGAGATGGCATTGATGTGAAAGGCCATGGTACATAATAGAATGGTCTTGGATGTACTCACTGCAGCACTAGGGGGCACTTGTAGTATCATTCAAATTGAATGTTACATGTATATATTTGATAATTCAGGCAATATCACTACTGAATTACAAGCCTGACTGAACAGATACAGGCATTAGATGGTCCCACACTCACTTTAACCTTGTGATTATCAAACAGGTTTAGAACCTGAGGGACATCATGGCAGAAGTTATCACTCATTCTTTGTTAGTTCATCAGCATAGGTCTCTTTTCCTGTTGCTGCCTGCACTGCTGCTGTGGTTTATACCTTCAACCTGGACATTTACCACAAAGATCCCTTCTCGGACAGCTCAGAGAATATCTCAGAAGAGGCAGGTGTATGAGATTATAAAAGACAGATTTGAGGGGTCAAATGTGAACAAGAATAATACCATTTTAGACAAATCTTCCATGATGACCATTCTGTGACTTCAAGCCTTCTTGGGCACAGAATCGCCCATACACCCACACACATTCTTTCCTTTTGTTAAACCACACCCTTAAGTACACTCTCATGACATAACATCCTTGGTCTGCCCTGGAGATATGACTATGACACACACCTGTTCTTAAGCATTCTCCTCTAGGGTGGTCCCCCAGCATGTATTCCCATCCTCTAGGGCTATAAAAGTCCTAAGAGAGGTGGCTGTAGAGATCTATTCATCTTGCAGCTGCCGAGACATGCTTCTTTCAGTAAGTCCTCTTAATAAATCATTTCTTATCAAGCCGTACTTGTTAGCCTTTTTCTTCAACTTTATGTTTCTTTCAGCCTTTGAAAGTCATTTTGCATATACCTCCCTTTCATGGAACAGACTTGAACGAAAAACCATAAAACATGTAGAAGAAAACATAGGCAGTAAGCTCCTTGACATCAGTCTTGGCAATTATTTTATGGATTTGACACCAAAAGCAAAAGCAACAAAAGCAAAGCAAAGCAAAACAAAACAAAACCAAAAACAAGTAGGACAAATGGAAAAAATCATTTGTCAACTTGATCTTTTTGATTTTAAGCATAACACGCTTTTATCATGAACTGAGAAAAGTAACATGCCAGCAAATTTTGTGGTCAGACCCTCCCTTCCCCACAACGATGCCTTCCTAGTGCTGCAAGTGGAAAGGAGGTAGAAATACAGACATGAATTCATAACACAGACACTGCTGATAAACCACTGGAAGATGACTTGCTCATAAATTACCTTGAATTTGTTTTTCAATATGTTACAAGTGAATAAATTATAGCCATCATTTAAGTGGCTATAATTAAGTAAGGCAGTGTAAGTAAATGATTTCTCCTTCTCCTTTCTTCTTTATTATTTTTTATGTTCTAAATGTTATTTCATTTATTTGAGGTTCTACCTAGAACTAATTGTCTAAACTCCTTTATTTGTTCCCTCTGTAAATAGTTATGGAGAGCCTGCCATTTTGCTAGGGATGGTTATACTTCATGGTCACCATCTCCAACACAAAGCCCAAAAGGCTAAGATTTCTGCATTTACACAACTGATGTTGTAACCTAAGCCAAGTCTGCCTGCCAGATGCACATAAAAGACTATCAGTCACTAAGACATCAAGTATGCAGCAAGGGAAGGGTTTATTCAAGAGGCAGCCAAAGGACACCAGGAGGCAAGCCTCAAATCCACCTCCCAAAGGAGGAGAGTCAGGGATACTAAAAGGCAAATAAAAAAGGTCTGGATAAAAAGTTTTAATTGTATTTATTAGTCTGCAGTTGCACTTAGTAACCCTATTAGCCCTTTGTTTACTCGTTTCAATCACCATTGTTTTTTGATCATTCCTCATTCTTGAGGTAATTGGAACGATGACCATTCTAGTTACTTCCTACTGAAATGAAGTAAAGATTTGGGTTAGAAAAATGGAATTTTCCTGCACTCATTTCGAAATACTATTTAGTTCCAAGTTAAAACCCAACATTCTGCATTACCAAGATTTTTGTACTTTTGTTCTCCCTTGGGCAAACAGTCCAATTTCTGGCATTCATGGCAGTGGATAATAGCTAATGGGTCACCACTGCATCCAACTCTTCATTGTCATTGATCCCTAAAACTTCTTCCATCTGTGAACATCTCAAGATCTGGATTTTCCAATGGCAGATCCATCAAATTGGGATGGCTAGAAAAAGCTTGTTCAATTATCTGTGTTTCTAAACATGGGCCATTGTGCAATTTTCTCTGAAGTTTACCTCAAGTTGTCTAGCTTCAGTATGGAAGGCTTAGGAGAAAGGGCATTTTTTTCAAGTAAAGAGAATGGGAGAAAATAGGAAACCTTAGTTTGGAGAGTCAGAGTCAGATTTGAGGAAACCAGAAGATTTCAGGATCCAGCCCAATTTTACAGGCAAACAACATATAGTCAAAAAAACAGTTAATTAAAATTAGAATCTAACACCAACAAAGATGTGTTACTGAAACATAATTTCTCTCTAATATCACTCTCATTTCCACCAAAGATAGCCAAATTAATTTGTTTATAAAATAAGTCAAGTTTTAACAAACTTGGCCTAATTATTTATGTAAAGGCAGCTAGAATAGTGATTGAACATAAAAGTTTGTTGTTGTTGCTGTTGTTGTTTTGCTGGAGTTTTTTATAGGGAATTTCAGATTGAGCTTTTAACAGTCTCTCAGGACTAAGAAGCAAAGCCAAATACTTGCCTTCAGACTTTGCCTGCAATGCCTACAGATTTCGGTGAATTCTTCTCTTCTTGAAGTCTCCAAAATATCGTGAGGTTCCTGCACCTGCCAGGAAGTGACTTTCTTTACTCATGTTGTAAAGTAGCTGGGAACTCTGTAATTGAGGTATAGGTTGATATTTTTAAGGGGCTTCATTGGCCCCAAAAGTCAACCTCAGTTCCTTAAAGCTGTCTCGTCATATCTGAGAAGCCCTGAGATATTCCAGTCAAAGTCTTGGTACTACAACCAGTATTTCCAATTGTGTCCTGTCATAAGGAGAACAAATTCTATTGAACTTATGCAAATGAATAAATCGCCATGAAACTATAAGAATACTCATTGAGAGTTTCTGAATTCTGGAGGGATCAAGTCAAGAGAAAAAGATAAATGTTTCTTATTTGTTTACCACATTTCTGTAAGTCATAGATAGCTTAAGAGAAAAAGTTTCCTTAAATCTGTAAAAGCAAATGTTAGAGAAGCAGCAATGTTTCAAACAAGAGTCCTAGAAAAATATAATCATCTTCCTCAATTCATTCAGCCCAGTTATTAATCCTTGGTCTGTTTGAATGCAGTTTTCCCATTTGTTCTGGAAATTGTTATTCAGTTTAGTGTCATGGTCTTAAAGGTATGAGAGACCGATATTTGTATACCAAGACATATCAAAACTTTAGGAATTTTATATAATTTCTGGAACAGTTATAGCATTTACCCATACAATATAACCTAAGGAGGTTTATCATCACTTATTTGACAATACTTCCCAAGAAATTTGACATACTAAATAAATAAGCCTAACTAGTGAGAAAGATTTCGTTTAGAAGTTGAATTTTGGGAAGTTTGTCAGAAATATCAGGTTTTAAAGCACATGTCTGAATAGGATTACAGATCATTACAAAACTTAATACTTAATTATCTATTTAGCCATGGTGGCAATAAGGATTACAAAGGCAAACACTGAGGGATACATAGTTGTTAGCAAAACTTAGTTCTTTTAATATTGAGATGATTCCAGCTTTCTTAAGTAATCAAAGACTTAATAAAGACAAAATATAGAAATTCTGTTTTTTCTAGGCTGATTATATTTATAATTTAGGCCAATAATCTAAGAAAACTGTCATTTTAACAGAAGGAAAAAACCCCCTAAATTCCAATCTTATACTGTATACTTCTGATATTAAAACTCATTCATTCCAACAAGATGAATTTTTTCAGAATCTCCATTAGGAGTGAAGGACTCTCAGCTACAGGGAATGCAGCCAACAGTTATCAATTCTCAACACCATCAGGGATTGCCTTTAGTGAAGGAAGCTGCCCTGCCAAGGTCATGCCCTCTTCCCAGGTGGCCCCATCCATCAACTGTTCAATATAAGGGTATAAAAGTCCAGAACTTTTTCTCCAATTTAGCATGGTTCTGAAGGTAAATGCAACTTTTGAAATTCCTCAGAGAATCAACTAAGGCTTCTGTTGATATTGTATCACTGCTCAACTTCTGCCTAATTTTTCTTTCTTACACATTCTCTTTTCTTCCCCAGGGTTTGATCACTTCTTAATAAACTTTTTTTTTTTAACAGACTGATCTCCATAATCTTAGTCCCAACCATGCACTGATCTCCATAATCTTAGTCCCACCCCTTTCCACAGATTCCCTTCTCATAAACCTTCTACAACTTTCCTTTTCACATTCGGATTTTGTCCTAAGATTTCCCTCTTTAAATCATCAGTCTCATTTTCTTTGTATACAGAGTTGTTTCCAGTAGTCTAAGTTTGTTTTTTCCTAAAAACCCAGAACAAATGAATAAGCAAAATATAAGCAGACTCATAAACACAAACAAACTGGTGGTAGAAAGACAAATACCATGTGATTTTTCTCCTTTTCTCACAAATTTTGCAATGGAGATAGCATGAACCTACCTGACTTTCAGTAAACACAGGCAGAAAAACAAAGTTCTACATCCAGTGCTGACAAAGACATGTCCATTTTAATTAAACCAACAACCTTGAATTACCTTTAATATCAAGTATTTTCTCAGCTCATATGGACCTAAAAAAAATTGAGTTAGTTTCCATTTTTCTGAGTTTTAGAGTTCCCAATTCTTATAAGCACCTGCCTTTAAACCAACTAAATAGAGCTCTTTTACACATTAATTTTAGCAATACCATCTGGAGGTAGTAAAAGTATCGTACAATTACAACATACACGGACACATATACACAAATAAGATGCAAACAAAGTCTTATAGCCTTTGTTTTACTAATATTTGTGGAGAGGACATTAAAGGTGCAATTTCCAAATATCTCCCTTTTACTAAACAAATATAATTGCAAGATGGTATTATAATTTATGGATCCATTAATTAGTCATTTTTCTCCAGAATCTATTGCATATTGTGGCCAAGCAGTGTTACAAAAAAAGGTAATTTTTTTTATTAAACATTGCCCAATTTTGGAGAATGCAGCCCAAAGGACTGCATGTGGGAATCAAATGGTTATTTCCCATTTTCTAATTAGAATGTTGCTGGCTTTATTCAAAGATACCAAAAGTTGCAGTGACAAACAAACCAAATGAAGCCCAAAGTACCGCTGTCAACATTTGTTCCTCCCCAAAAATTGGGGCTTCACTGACTGAACCAAATGTCTTCCTAGTCACATTTTTCCCAATCAAGCAAGAAAAGGAAGGCTAACAGAGACAAACTAAACAGGAGGAATAAATAAGCTCATAAGCCATCACACACGAAGTCTGTCCAAACCAAAACCAAAAACTGTTTCCTTGCCACAAGAGTTAAATTAAGTGCTGAAGGTCAGAGGTGTCAATTTGGGGTGAGGCCACAGGGACAGTGTCTAGGACAAAGAGCCTACTCAGCTGCTTGGACTCATCACTAGATGCCCCTGACCAGCTGGGGGTGTGATGAGCCACAGGCAGAGAGCTCTTGGCTGCCTCACCAAATGTGTAACCAAATTCAAGTTTATCTGCCTGAGGCACAGCAAAGCCAATACATGATCAGACAGCAAGTATACAACAGGGAAAGGGTTTATTCAAGAGGCAGCCAAACAAGGAGAGGAAGAAAGCAAGCCTTGAATTTGTCTCCCAAAGGAGGAATGTCAAGGATACTTAAAGGCAAGTGAAAACAGTCTGGTTAAAAAGTTGCAGGTGCACTTATTAGTTGTAGATGTACTTATTAGTACTGTTAACTCTTTGGTCACCAGTTTCAATATTTTAGCTAGCTACAGGGGTAAGGAGTCAGAGAAGAACAAATAAACCTAAAACATAGCATGTATGAAGATGATGAGTTCTATCAAAAAGAAAGGGAGGAAGGAAGAAAGGGAAAAAAAGAAGAGATGTAATAAAATAGTGTGGGGGTGGGTGTGAAATGGTGGTCAAAGTGGGCTTCCCTGAGAAGGTGATGTTTAAGTCAAGACTTGTGGGAAATGAGGGATATGCCTTGAGGATACCTGGTAGGACAAAGAAGAAGTAGCAGCAAGTGCAGAGGTTGTGATGTAGTTGACTTGGGATGTTCATGCAAGGAAAAGTCAGAGGAATCAAATTTGCAGTCCCAGGTTCCTCTCTTGCCTGGGATCCACAGGAATACAGAAAGCAAAGGAGACCACCCATGTGGTCAGTCTCCCTTAGGAGAGATCCAAATTCAGAAGAGTGAAGTATAGCTCTGGAGAAGCAAACAGAAAATACCCAGTATAGACTGCTCCTTTTGCCCCTTGGTTACACATCTTTTCCAGGTGAAAAAATTGGTGTTGCTATCACAAAAGACACAGCTTGACTGTTTGAGGTAATGCAGTTTTGCCATACACCCACATGAAACATAAACCCAGATCATAAAATAATCTGTTCTCCACAGCACATCCAGATGCATAACCTTAAAATGTACTTCAGACACTGAAAACATGGTGGAGAGTAAAGGATTAAAGATCAAAAAAAGGAAGTCTAATGCTTGGGTGTAAGGAGTTTCCCAGAGACAACAAAGAGAATGTAGAGGAATGAATTGCCTAAGAAAAATGGATAAATTTATTTCATTGGTAAAGAAAGACAAGAGTCTTCAGGAAATTTTCCACCAAATTAGAAGTAAAAAAGAAAAAGATCAACTTTGAAAGTCATCTCCACATAATTTCAAAACAAAAAGACAGTACTAAAAATCTTCCAAAGAGGAAACAAGAAGGGGATCTCAACATCACACATCATCAGGGAAATACAAATCATAACTATAATGAGATATCACCTCACAGCAGTCAGAATGGTTAAAGTTAACAACACAGGAAACATCAGATGTTGTCCAGGATGTGGAGATTGGAGAAACTCTTACACTGTTGGTGGGAACGAAAACTGGTGCAGCCACTCTGGAAAACAGTATGGAGTTTCCTCAGAAAGTTAAAAATAGACCTACTCTATGATATAGAAATTGCACTACTAGGTAACTAGGTATTTGCCTAAAAGATACAAAAATACTGGATACAAAAATCTGAAGGGATATATGCATCCCAGTGTTTACAGCAGCATTATCAACAAGAGCCAAATGATAGAAAGAGCCCAAATGTCCAATGTCCATCAACTGATGAATGGATAAAGAAGAGATGATATATATATATATATCACTAGGTGGATGTTCATACCATTTACTAATACCGCAGCAAATACACACACACACACACACACACACGCATGCACATATTTGCTCAGCCATAAAAAAGAATGAAATCTTGCCATTTGCAAAGATGTAGATGGAACTACAGAGTATTAGTCTAAGCAAAATAAGTCAGTCAGAGAAAGACAAATACCATATGATTTCACTCATGTGGAATTTAAAAATAAAACAGGTGACTATGGGGGAATAAAAGAAAAGAGAGAGAGAGATGCAAACCAGAAAACAAACTCTTAACTATAGAAAACAAACTGAGGGTTACAGGGGAGGAAGTGGGTGGGAGGATGGGTTAAATGGGTGATGGGTATTAAGGAGGGCACTTAATGTGATGATCACGGGATTTTGTATGCAATCACTAAATTCTACACCTAAAACTAATATTGCACTCTATGTTAACTAACAAGAGTTTAAATAAAAACTTGAAACAGAATTTAAAAAAAGAGAGAGAATCTGCAAGAAATGTTAAAAAGCTGTCATTGGAGACAAAAGCCATATTCCTATATGGAAAGATTTAATGGTCAAAAGTCAGCTATCCAGAAGTTTACCTACAACTTTAATTGCAAGCACAATCAAGTTGATAAGTGATTTAAAAATCATATAGAGTTGAAAATGTATGAACATCCATAATGTAACTTTGAAAACCAATAATTAAGGGAAAGGGACTTTTTCTTCTAGATGAAATAACTGAATGTCTAAATGTAGTATTAAACTATTAATTTTTCACAGAAAAGTATATATAAATCACATATAAAATGTGTTACTTCAGAAATACATTCTTCCACTTTCTCACAAAATAAATTATTCCAACTCTTTATTAGCATTTTTTAAATCAACAGCAAACACAATAATTAAGAGTGAATTGTATGAAACATAGTCAAAGATGTAAGTACAAAGAAGATAATTTAAAACCTTCTCAGAAACAATAATAAACTATGAATTTTTCTAAAAAAATTACCATACTATTGGAGGATTTCAAGGATAATATAAGTAATATCCAATTTATGTTTTAGGAAGATTATCATGGTTAAAGAATAGATTTTAGATATCTATGGAAAGAGTACATTTGGAAGACTTGTAGTAACCTATTTCTATACAGTATTGTTGCTGGTCTGGGTTGAGGTGGTGACAGAATTGATGATTATGTTGTGATTGAATTGGTAATGTAAAATTGAAGTGGAATCAATATCTGGTTATATTTCTGGTGGATGATCCTACCATTTACTAAGAAGGGAAGATCCATGAAAAAAGGATAAATCTAGAGATCAATTTCTGTACATATTGTTTGATAACTCTCTAAAACTATTAAAGTGACATTAGCTATGCTAGACTGAAGCTTAGAAGAAAGGCCAGAAATATAAAATGAGGGGTACCTGGATGGCTCAGATGGTTAAATTTATGACTCTTGATTTCAGCTCAGGTCATGACCTCAGTATTGTGAGATCAAGCCCCATGCCCAGGCTCCATGCTTGGTATGGAGCCTGCTTAAGATTCTCTCTTTCCCTCTCCCTCTGCCCCCCTTCCTCCCTCTCTATAAATAAATAAATAAATAAATCCACCTTCAGAAATAGTTGAAAACTTCATGTTATTCTAGGAAGAAAAAAACGATGAAAGGGCACAGCACTTGGAAGAATGTGGAAGAATTGCCACATTTATTGTCCAGTAGAAATGGAGGTAATGTCAGCACAGGAAACTGAGAAAGAATGTCCTGTGTGATGCGGGGAAACTAGAAAAGGGCTGATTGATGGAAACCAACAGAGAACAGTGTTTCAACACTTAAAGAGTGGTGGAGTGTATCAAATCTTGTTGTGCTATCAAGTAAGATAAATACAGATAGGACCTTTACATCTGGCTATGTGGAGGTCATTGGTGACCTCAATCAGAGCAGATTCAGAGGTATGGTGGTGTAGAAGCCAGGTCACAGTCATCAGAGAATGAATGTAAGGTTAAAAAAAATGACACCCACACTTTCTGGGAAATGAATGAATGAATGGATGGATGGATGGATGGATGGATGAATGAATGAATAGGGTATAGAAAAACAGAATAATAGCTGGAGAAAGATGGTAAAGGTTTTGTGATTTGGGGGTTAATGCTCGCTTTTTAATGGAAAATGCAGAAAATATGTGGATAAAGGAAAGTGGAGACCTTGGCAATGCATCAGCAGATGAAATCTGGGACACGTGGAGAGTAAGGCTTCCTATAAGAATGAAAGAATTGCTCCATCTAGTGAAGGTTATAAAGAATACAAGTCAAATATAGATAGAATGGAGGTACTGGAGGTTACTAGAAGAAAGATAAGAAAGGTTGAGTTTTACTACTGCTGTATCTCCATGGGAGTAGGAAGTATTTGTGTGTAGATGTGTATGTGGTTGTGCTGGTTGTGCACTGCACAACTACAGAGGAGGTGTATGTGACTAGCACTTCCTGGTGTTCCGCAGTACACAACTTGTCTGGTAATCCATAGCAGCTCTGAATGAGATCATCAGCTAAAAAAATGAAAGCATATCTCAGAATCTTAACAGTCTGTATGACTAGACTGATCCCACTGTTGTCCTCAATTGCTTCATAAGTTCTAGGAAAAAAGAAAAATAAGGATAATATACAGAGAGAGGCAGAACTAAGAGAGTGGGCAAAGAGCAAAGAGTGAGTTAATGAGTCAATATTGTTTTATTTTTCTATTTCTGGATCAATTTGTACCTCAACTGACTCTACTTTCAACTTCCCCAGGTAGTTGAATCAACTCACACCTGTCAGAATGTCTAAAATCAACAACACAAACAAACAACAGGTGTTGGTGAGGATTCAGAGAAAGGAGAACCCTCTTACACTCTTGGTGGGAATGCAAACTGGTGCAGCTGCTATGGAAAACAGTATGGAGTTTCCTCAAAAAATTAAAAATAGAACTACCCTATGATCCAGCAATTGCACAACTAGGTATTAAACCAAAGGATACAAAAATACTAATTCAAAGGGATACATGCTCCCCAATATTTATAGCAGCTTTATCTACAATAGCCAAATTATGGAAGCAACCTAAGTGTCCATCAACAGATGACTGGATAAAGAAGATGCGGTATATATATATACAATGGAATATTACTCAGCCATAAAGAAGAATGAAATCTTGACATTTGCAGTGATGTGGATGGAGCTAGAGAGTATTATGCTAAGTAAAACAAGTCAGCCAGAGAAAGACAAATACCATATGATTTCACTCATATGTGGAATTTAAGAAACAAAACAAATGAGCAAAGTAAAATAACTAACTAAATAAATAAACAAACGAATAAATGAATAAATAAATAAATAAATGGAGAGAGAGGGAGACGCAGACCAAGAAACATACACTTAACTATAGAGAACAAACTGATGGTTACCAGAGGGGAGATGAGTGGCTATTAAGGCGTGTACTTGTGAGAGCAAAGGGTGATGCACGAAAGTGTTAAATCACTATATTGTACACCTGAAACTAATATAACACTGTATGTTAACTAACTGGAATTAAAATAAAAACTTAAAAAAATCCTGGTTGTGGGGCGCCTGGGTGGCTCAGTTGGTTAAGCGACTGCCTTCGGCTCAGGTTATGATCCTGGAGTCCCGGGATCGAGTCCCGCATCGGGCTCCCTGCTCGGCGGGGAGTCTGCTTCTCCCTCTGACCCTCCTCCCTCTCATTCTCTCTGTCTCAAATAAATAAATAAAATCTTTAAAAAAAAAAAAAAAAAAAAAAAAAAATCCTGGTTGATACATTTAGCATTTTGGAGGCCTTGCTGCTTTACACCTCATTAGACATTTCTTAACAATAAAACATACATGCACATGCATGTACACACACATATCCCATACCATATACACTAACAATGGAGTCTTAGGAAGAATTAAGTTGACAACAGCTAGAAATTTATATGTCAAAAATTATTTTGATATCTAATTTATAACTCTTCAACTGTACTTTAGGGGCTCCAATTTAATAAAGCATGATGAGTGTTCTGACACATGAAACAAATTACCCTTTTTAAAAGCATTCTTTAAATCTACCACTCATTACATGATTAGTATGTGCCAAGAACTAGGCTAACTGCTTTCCATTTTTAACCCTCACAATAATCCTTTGAATAGATGATATACAATTGACCCTTGAAAGATATGGATTTAAACCGCATGGGTTCACTTATACGCAGATTTTTCTTTTTTTTTTTTCTTTTTGGTAAAAGTACAGTATAGCACAATAAATGTGTTTTCCCTTTCTCGTGATTTTCTTAATAACATTTTTCTTTTTTTCTTGCTTTATTGTAAAAATGCAGTACATAATACAAATAACATACAGAATATGTGTTACCTGTTTATGTTATCAGTAAGGTTCTGGTCAACAGTAGGCTGATAGTAGTTAAATTTGGAGGACTCAAAAGTTAATCATGGATTTTTCCACTGTGTGGGGGTGTTAGCACACCTAACCCTCATATTGTTCAACGGCCACTGTATTTCCAAGTTACAGAGAATCAAGCCAAAACACAGAAAAATCAGATAATTTGCTCAAGGCCAAGTAGGAAGTGGCAAATAAGAAGTATCAGTATAAGCTCCACAACATTAAGAGAATGAAAATAAATATAATTGCTCAGGAAAATTTATACACTTTGCTCATATGTTAGGAGGGCCTGTAGCTGATGAATTAAGAATACACAGATTATGGCCTTCTGTATGAAGAAGCACAAATCACCCACACAGTGTCAGCCGATAGCCCCCTCAGCATCCTAGCTGCCACTTTGAGGAAGTGAAAATCCTCAGGTCATTTTGATTGACAGTTTCAAGGCATTCACACAAAGGAAGTAAAGTCACAAGATTTATCATTTACTAATGATAGAAACAAGGGAATGCAATGAGCCGGGAGAAGGACACTATCAGCCCTCCATCCCAGGTCACAAGCCAACAGGAGATGGAGAGCAAGGTAGCAAGTACTGGTTGCTTCTAACGTGGTTAGGGCAAAGGTCACTAACTTTTCATGAGCTCAGCTCTAAGTGGTTATTTTAAAAGGTGCCCCAGGAAAAGAAAGCAAGAACTTAGGGGCAGAATCCTAAATCGAGGTCAGATCTTTATTTAAATCTCTAGACTTTGGATGTGACCATTATTGTCATAAATAAAGCAACTCAGAATAGCTAGCTGTTTTCTCATCACAATTAACCCCACAGTGACTACTCATTTGTCTTTAGGGTAAATCATGGATACGGTCTAGATGGTGGAGACATTAAAAGCCACTGGCAGAGTTTTGGCTGCCCAGAACATGAACCATCTGAGAAAAACAAAAATCATGATAGTTTGAAATCCTGTTCTTAACCATCCCCCCCGCAGTTTGCTGGGGTCCAGCCAAGATAATAAATCAAAGTCGTCAGATACAGTTAAGGTAAGCTTTTGATTAAAACTTAGGTGAGATTATGGAATACTTGCATCTGTTGGGCCATCTTTTGTAAATTTGTCTGAATTTGTCCAGAATTATTAATATACGTGCAGCAGGTGGTGCCCTTTATAGAGAACACACATCCTTCCTTGGCCAATAAGTAGCCTAAGCTAAACAGTTATTCAAAACCATCTATGCTAAAGAATCATAAAGCTGTTGTATTAAGGCTAGGCTTTGGTGTAACAGCCTAATGTGTTCAGCCAGTGTGGCTGACAGGTTGGTGTTTGCCTTAAAAATTTGTTGTTATGTGCCCATAACAATGGCACCTAACCCAGTCCCTGTGAGGGACAGTAGCATCCCCAACATAATGGGGCAGAGTAACTGTACACTTTTGGCAGAGAGACAGATTGCAGGTCTTGTTCAATGATTACTCAGAATAGTCCCAGGAAAGCTAAATTACATTGGTATGACATACAGGACTCCCTGGGAGCTGGCAGGGATGTGAACTCATTGGAGCTTGAGGGAAGGAGAGGTGCAAATATGGAGAACTAGGTATGTGTGATGACCCCAAGGGCACTGGACCCACAAGTGAAAACCAAGCATTTGAATGGGAAGATGAAGTAAACTGTGATTCCCTAATATGGCTGGCCAAGAGGTCCAAAGCAGTGGGGACTGTGCTCCTTGGGATGAGATATAGTTCGTATTCATCCATGTGGTATTGGCCTGGGAAGATACAGAGGATTATGAAGGGCACGTGGGGACTCTTTCCAAGTGCCACATACTATTCTGCAGTGTCCTGTATGGGAGCAGTTGAGTACCATAGAGAGTGGTGGCAAGCTGCAGAGGTGCCTTCTGTTGGGCAAACGGGGTCAGAGTCAATAAGTTAATAGGCCACTAACTAGGGAAAAATCCTTTGTTGAGCCTATAACATGCCTAATAATCACAGCAGCCCAAAAATGAGTTCTGGTTTCTGCCCATTGTATAAAAATATTAAGACTATTGGAGGGGGATAGGAGGATTGTAGAGCCCTGGGTGGTGACCACAGGGAAAGGTCCTCTTGAGGTCATGTAGGTCCTGAAAGACCCTACATCTGGGGTCCAGAATCCCAACATCTGGTGTTGCTTGGTAATGGCAGCATCTACAGCCAGGGAGGAGTCCTTGCACCAGAAATTAAATTTACTAATCCATAGTAGGATGCATAATATACACCAATCTAATGGGTGTGGTGACGGCAAGCAACTAAGCAAAGTGCTTAAAGGGGTCCCCATAACCATAGGGATTATAAGCTTAGACACATACCTTGGCTTTCCAAAGCTCAAAGAGAGCAGCTTGGCAATGGCTGCTCAAACAGCAAGCACTGTAGTAAGCAAGGGGACCCTCGGGGAATCACATAGTTAACTCTGTAAAATGCCACTCAAGGGAGTTATCAGCAAGGGACTTAGAAAAACAAGTGTTTGTTTCAGCAACAAAGTCCCAGGGAGTCCTTATTAGCATCAGCTGCCAGGTCTTCCTGGGTTTCATTTCTGCTGTGGTGGAAGCATATGGAGGCAGTATTCAAGCTGAAGTTGTATCCCTCAGTGCTGTGGGCTGGAACATTCTCATCTTCCAAATCCTGATGTCCCATGCTGTCAGGGTTGTTAATATCTTGGATTGTCATGTCCTGAACCATCATGGGCTGGGGCTCTGTTATCTCCAGCATTTTTGCAGGTGGAGGAATCCATCCCAGAGGGAGTTGGCTGTCCCATGGAGTTACCAAGGAGAACTGAGGGGCCAAGGCACATAACAGAATCACATGGATTTGGGATGCCCTGGTTAAAGTTTGCTTGCACCATTGGGGGCATTTACTTGTATCAGAAATTCTCAGGAAGTTTTGGGGGCCCCTGGAAGTGCACCATGAGAATGATTAGTTGGTACTCTCCTGTGAGGCATAAGAGGTCTCCATCCATAAATAATAAAGGTTGGAGGCACACGTGTAGCCTTGGTGTGAAGAAAATTTAGTTATATACTCTTGACCATCTAATGATTGGCCCCATATTATAAGAGATGTGTCTGAACTGCACAAGTCTGCTCGCCAATTAGAGTTGAAATTAGGGCAATGTAATGGCCAAGTGCCTGGAATTATTTCCACTTCCTATGGGAGGTATGCTAAAAGAAATAAGCCATCTACTAAAACTACTCTACACTGGAATTCAGCTGGAATTTGCATATCAAGTTGGGTAAATGTGTTCCAGCAGCAGTATAATGGGTCTCTGTTCTTCCAGTGCACCAGGATTATCGATGACCAGTGAATCATAGCTAACTACCTGTCCGCAGTTGGTCACCAGTAAATACTGGAAGGTGAGATGACTGACATTTTAAATCTGTAAGGTGGCTCAAAATGTTGAGAAAAATGTAAATAATATTGTCCTATAAGATGAAGCAATCAGATTCCCCCATAATAAAAATCATAAACAGCATGGCCAGGCCAGCCCATTTGGTGTGAGGAGAGTGGTGGCTATATGGCCTAGAGTTTAAAGTGTTTGTTGCCCCTGGAACCAAGGAAGTCCTTTTAGGAATCCATTTATTGTCCTGTAACTTAAGGATCAAGAATTTTAAAATACCGTTAATGGCATTCAATAATGCCAGAGGCCTGTGGCCAGGATGGAAGATGAAAGTTCCATTGGATACCCTGTAGGGGATCTCAATACTATGGTATATGGATGTAAAAGGAGATCCTTGATCAGATCTAGTCAGAAAAGAAAGAAATTACCTGCTCCACAGGGGTGTTTCTGGTGGGTATAGCAAGCACTAGGTCAGTAAAAGTATGCATATATGTAATGGTGGAACAGGTAGTGCCCAAAGATGTAGGAAGCATCCCTGTGAAATCAACCTGCCAACAGCTAAAAGGGCAGTCTCTTCTCCGAGAGAAGCATGAGGTCTCCAGTGTTTGGTTTGGGGGTATAAATTGCAATTCAAAGCAATGTGTTTTGAAAGCACTGCTCTATCTGGAAAGCCCCTGTGGCAGGCTCAGGCCAGTGTGGCAGCAGTTCTCCCATGATCCAAAGACATGGGACCATTTGCCCAGGGAATCAGGAGCATAGATGTGGTGACAAAGAAATTCCAGAATGATGGATTTGGGGACTGATTGAGGGGAATGACAGGGAGATCATGGTTTCATGGTAGCTGGTGGGGACAACTGATCTAGACCAACTGGTCTAGAGTGGGTGATTAAGAGCCCTGAAGGGGTGGTGATCTGGATTCTAGAAAGGACATCTTCTTTGTGGTTAACAATAGCCTCTGGTGTGGTAGTATCTGCATGTGCTGAAATCTAGGGAACTTTAGTGGTGACTGGTGCCTGGAGGATGTTCCTCCAAATTGGGACACCTCAAATGGGATGGCCTTAAATGTGAAAATCATCCCACTGCCATTGACTGGACCAAACTGCCAGCTTTTTAGCTACTGCCCATGAGTCAGTGAAAATATGTACAGAAGCTTGTTATGGGAAACAGTGCCTGCACACCATTTGTACTACCACAGACTCAGCAAGCTGATCCTATCCAACCTAGTTTCTTTGGTAAATGTGGCATCACTGGCAAGGTTGTACACTGTCACTCTCCAACAGGTTCTATTGAGTACTGTGGTGGTTGTCTCCCTGTGAAGTACACAGACTCCCTTTCTCACCTGGTCACTCTTCGTAGGGGCTACCCCAGGTCACCAGAGGCTTAAGAAATGGAGGCGATGCCACCAATTTCTCAAGGTTCATAGGCAGGTGGCTGAGGAGTGGAGAGGTCATATCCTCTTGTTATTTGGAAAGACCTGCCCTTTCAGGTTTAGCGCATTCTTGGAGGTATCATTTTCAATTTAGCAAAGAGGCATTTGTGGCTGTGACAAATGGTTGTTGGGGGATGTCTCTTACCCATGACATAATAATAATGTGGGTACATAGGAGAATAGGCTCTGATCCTATGAGGGCCTCTGTTTCTAACAAAGCCCAATTAGCAGGCAGAATTTGACATTTTAATGGAGTCTTTCAGTCAGCTGTGGAAGAAAAAAAAAAAGGCAAAAAAACTTTTGGGCAGCCAGGAGGAGTGTGTTTTGTCCATTGGCTCCAGGATGCATAGTCCATGGTGGCCAGTGCTCAATCAGGAAGAAGGAGCCAGAGGGAACCAGGAGAAAGCTTGACAAATTCACCTTTCTGCCTGCTTATTGTTCAGCATTTTCCCAATAAAATGTGACTGCATTAGTGTACCTAAGAATGATGGGTAAGTGTGGTATGTGTTGCCTCCAAAATGTGAAGAGAAGAGACTTAAGATGTGCTGGGCTTGCCCTCACATGGTGGGAGGCTGGATAGTTAATAATTTATATTTAACTGCAAGCAAAAGTTTCCAGCATTCAAAGGACCAGCTAATGCTCAGAAATTTAACAATTGTGGTTGGCCTTTGAATTTATTGTGATCAACAGTGCAACTTGTGTTGCAGATGGTTCACTAGCCAAGTTACAGTCTTAGGCACCATATCCTTCAAGGGACCCTGGATTAGAATGTCACTCATATAGTGCCAGATGGTGCCATGGGACATTGTAAGGGCATCCAGGTCATGTCTGCAAAGACTGGGGGCAAGAGCAGGCTGTTAAGATAGCCTATGTGAGGCTGGGTAAAGGTGTATTGTGTGCCATCAAAAGTGAAAGTGGACTGCAGCTGGGACTCCTCACAATCAATCCTGAATAGAACATATTAGTTAGATAGATCATGGCAAAGCAGTTCCTATAGCCCTTTGGATGTCCTCAATTAACTGGATAATGTTGGAAAGGGAGGCTTAATAGGGGACATCTAATATTTAAATTTTGGTAGGCAACTGTAAGGCAACACTCATTAGTAGAGAGCTTTCATACTGGCCAAATGGGGGAATTGAAAGGAGAAATGGTATGTTTAATGGCTCCTTCCTTTAATAAATCTTGAATTATGGGCCATATTTCCTCAGTCCCCTGTCACAAACGATATCAAGGAATATCTGCAATCTTAACTGGGAGTAGCAGTCATACGGTCTTCCAGTGTACAGTTTCCACCAGGATTTTGGGTTTGTTCCAAATGGTGTGGTGGTGTGTCAAGTCAATCATACCTATAACAGGAAAAGGTAGGACCAAAAGGGCCATAACCAGTAAAAGATTTTTAATAAACATTGTTCCAGTAGTCACATCCCTTGGAAGTTGAACACCTACTATCCTGCTTGTTATACCTTGTTACTTAAAGGGTGCCCTCTGCTTGTGTTTGGAGGGGATCCTAGGAAGCAGTGTAATTTGGACTCCAGTGTCAAGAGTTGTAAAAAGTAGTTCATGTGTGTTCCAGTGGATAATTAAAGAAGTATTTAAGTGGTTGTCCCCTGGAGGAAGAACAAGCTCCTAGAACTGCTGGGTCCCTAAGTTAAGGGCTTTGGTCATTATCACTCTAAGAGGTCAAGGTACAGGAATCCAGATCCTGCTGCTGGGGCTGGAGCATTTCAATAGGCGAAGGCATCCACCCATGACAGAGGGCGAACAGTCTCTTGAAGAGCCCAAAGTGCCTGAGCAAAGGTTTCTAACTTATGCTCAGGCTGTCCTAAGAATAAGTCATTAGGGAACCACAATCTCTGGAGTTTCTAATACAAAAAGGCCCATTGATTGGTCATCTTGTAAGGGAGGGAGCTGGGTCAAGATATCACTCTTTAGGGAAACCAAAAAGGGTCCTAGAAACCCCTATATTCTCTAGGGCCCCTCTATTGGGTTACTGGCTAAAGGGGCAGAGGGGCTCTTTTGTCTTTACTGACAAACAAGATTTTGGGCTTCAGAAAAATTCTCTTTGTCTTGTCTACCTATAGCATCAATGTAGTCTAATGCCTGCTGTACTGTATCTGACATTTATATGATTTGTAACAGCATAACCTTATAATTAGGAGAAATTTCCTTCTCCCCCTCCCTTTACACAATTTTTTCTAAAAAAATTTGCATTTCCACAGTGGTATAATTAATGTCTCTGTTTCTCATTGATGCTGGTCATTGGATGTTTTGGTACAATGAATGGTGACAGGAAATGCCTGTGAGGGAGGTTGCTTCCTCCCTGACTCATATGCCTCCCATTCTAGGAGTCCAAATCAACCTCAAAGGGGTCAGGGTATGATTTGTGACAGTAGCAAGGAATGCAACAACATAAAAAGCACTTACTTCAATGGTGTTTGCCCACCCAAGGTGCCATGATGCCCCTGATAAAGCTGCTTCTGTCTTTGGTCAGGGCTGGCTTTCCAACCTCAACATTCTGGTCTTGGCCACCAACATAGTAGGCCCAGCAGCTAGCTTCCCCTTCCAGCACTAATCTAAGGGGACTCTCCTTGGCTCAGGCCCTGATAGCACATACCCTAGGACCCTGCTTGGGGGAAAAGAGGCAGAGCCCTACCATCTGGGTTAGCTCATCTTGTCTCAAAGCCAGGACTTTTGCATATGATTATAACTGATTACTTCCATACCTGACACCCAGGGGGTCTTATTTAGAGGTTAATGGAAAATGCACCCAGACTGGGGCCTGCTGGTTGGTGTCCCAAGAGAAGACCTTTCAAAGCACCAGAACTGACAATTTAAGGTGGAGATTGGCAGGGATACCAACAGCAGCAATAAACAACAGTGCAGAGAGCACTGCAAACCACCAGCAAGCAGTGGTTCTTTCCCAGAGAGACTGAGTGGTCTGGGAGAGGTAGTGAGCCAATCACAGCTAAAGGGTTCTCTGTGGATGGTACACATTGTGCCCATAATCCCATCCCATTTTGTGTGTGTGTGTGGGGAGGGTGGTAGCTGGTATATTAAATAAGAATATGCAAATTATGATCTGCTGAATGAGGGGGCACAAGCCATCCATCCACACAGGGTTAGAAAGTAATCCCCTTAGCATCCAAGTTGCCACTTTGGGGAAGTGAAAACCCTGAAGTCATTTTGATTGAAGATACAGTTTCAATACATTTATACAAAAGAAATAAAATCAAAGACTTATTACTCACAAATCACAGAAATGGGGATCAGGGTCACAATGAGCTGGGGGAAAAGCAGTCCTCTATCCCAAGTCACAAACAAGCAGGAGATATAAAGCAGGGTAGCAAGTACCTATGATGTATAAAGTGTTTGGGGTAGAGGTCACTAACTTTTTGTGGGACTCCACTCTGATTTATTTATTTATTTATTTATTTATTTATTTATTTATTATTTTTTATATTTATTCTAAGTGGTTATTTTAAAAGGTGCCCAGGGATGAGATGGGACTCCTATCACTTGACAAGGGGAGTGTGAAAGTCACTTTGTAAGGAAGATGAGTGGAAAGGAAGACAGTATTGTGGCCATAGTTGGAAAATTCAATCTGCCACATCACCCCAGATCTAGGTCTGTGACCTCTCACTCTTCCCTTGAGTTTGGCTGGAACATTGCATGTCTGTTATGGCTACCTCCAGTTCAGTATTTTTTAAATTAAGTGCAAAAATAAATTCTGTTGAATACATTAAAAAAATGCCTACTGTCCAGAGAAAAGCAAAATGGGAACTTGTGGCAGGAAGGCTAAACTCAGGTCCTTATCTAAATATGCAGAGTCTAGGTGTGAGTAGGTTGTCATGCTCATGTCATGTCATGAAATGCACAGGCAGCAACTCAAAACAACTGTTTTCTCATCAGAATTTACCAATTGTTAACTGTTGCCAAAGTTGATTTTGTTTTTTTCCAAGATACAAGAAATAAGTTAGCTTGTTCTGGTTTGTCCATATCATTATTTACATATACTAATTCATTTACGTAAATATGCATAGTTTGACTTTCTGATGTAAAGGGATTCTTTCTATTCTATTAAATGCTATGCAATGCAATGCTAAGTGACACTATTTTATCATAATTCCAGTGCATCCTGGGGTTTAATTCCAGGAAGGGTGAAGCAATTGACAAGATATATAGAATTCTGTAGGGGCAAAATTGCCTACCAAACCCCTCAAAAGGCAAAAGACATATTTATGCTTATTAATGAATTCCTGATGTGATTTCCAATCTAGAAGGGTTGAATGCTTTAGATAAGCTTTATTTATATTTTCTATTTCAAGAAAGGTCATATTCCTACTTGATGTCACAACCACTAATTTGGATATTTATCTTGCTTATTGCTCATTCCAGATTTTCCTTGCAATCTCTGCAAAGATTTACATAATAATAGGCCACAGGGCTGATATGACTTCTCCATTTGGCTTCAGGAAAGAGAGTAAATGTATTATCCCTCATGGTTATTCCACAGCTGACAAGACCTTTCTCAAAGAATGACAGTTCACCCCAGAAGAGATATATCTCACAGGTCTTTATGATTCACATCTGCAATAACTAGGATTCAAAATAGCAGATGTCAACACTTTACAAGATCAGTGTATGACAAAGGCCTTGCCCCTCAGAAACTCCATTTCAGCACAGTCATTTTTCTTTTAATAGCAATCAAAGCAAAGCCAGACTGTACAACTTCCACTAAAAAGTAGTTCCAAATAAAATTCAGAATTTAATAGTACTTTACTCTAGAAAATACCTAGCTAACACATACTGGGTTGGGCACAAGGGTGTAAAAAAAAAAAAAAAAGCTACAGAATTGCAAGAGATGGACATAAAGACAGAAAAAATGACATTTCAAAGTGACCAGTGCTTTTAGCAAGGCCACTAACCATGCCATTAGCTTACCTGTGACAGCAGTCAGTCCAGAAAGATCAACTGTGTGATTGGAAGGCTCAGGCTTTGAAGCAAGCACAATCAGACTGACCTTCAGGAAAGTCCAGCTAAGAGAACTGGAAGTTGAGCTCAATAATGTGGTCAAATCAGTCATGCAATCAAATCCCAATAAAAATTCATAACATGGAAGCTCAGGCAAGTTTTCTTGGTTGGCAATACACATAGACGTGCCAGGAATATCATGTCCTGAGAAACTGGAAGTTTTACATTTGGAACCCTCCCAGACCTCACCCTATGGACTTATTCTTTTGGCTGGTCCTGATTTATAGCTAGTATTATACATTTGTAATCATAAGTATAGCACTTTCCTGAGTGTCTGTGAGTCATTCTAGCAAATTATCCAACCTGAGAAGTGGGAACCCCTGATTTTATACCAGTTGGTCAAAAGTATGTATGGCCTGGGAACCTTCGTCTTACAGCTGGGTCTGAAGTGAGAACGGTGCCCTTCACCTGTGTGGTTTGACCTATCTCAGTGCAGTTAGCATCGCAATTGCATTGCACAGGACAAATCACCCCTCTCAAATCTGGAGAGACAAGTTTACCAGCCATAGCAACTGAGATATGCTTCCTGGAGTACAGGGTTTTGGAGCCATATACCAGTGGGAACACCGAAGTGGCAATTTCAACAAATTGCTGGATGCTGAGTGTCTTAGTGGGGGAACCCCACCATGAAAACATGGTGAGAATTACAAAACGATCCCTTCATGACCCTGGCAAGGAGAGAAGAGTAACCATTAGGAAACACAACCAGAGCCTTCCCCAAAATGCCTACTCTCCGATGGAAGGACTTGATCAGAGCTCCATTCTAAAACCTTATCCAAGTTTGGGGAGAGGAATTCCTGTTAAACGCAGCCCCTCTGTAAGCCTTCCTGTTTCTCCTAAGAAGAAAAAAAAACCCAAAAATAAAAACAAAAACAAAACATAATCAATAGTGGAGAGGGCTTCAAGGAAATATATTGAGAATTCTGCAGCCAGGGAATAGAGGATGAAGCTAAGGGTAAAAGCAGACAACTGGAGGAGGGATGGAACCCCTTGGAACAGCCACAAACATGAGATACTGCCAACACTTTATCAGAAGATTATGGAATGTTCCTTTTTCCCCAAATCCTGTCATCAAACCAAGACTCAAGTTTAAAACTGGTTAAAGCAGGGGCACCCGGGTGGCTCAGTCAGTTAAGTGTCCGCCTTCAGCTCAGGTCATGATCTCTGGGTCCTGGGATGGAACCCTGCTCTCTCTCTCCCTCTGCCCCTCCTCTCCCTTTGCCCCTCCCTTCCCTTTGCCCCTGCCCTCCATCTGCCCCTCTTTTCCCTCTGCCCCTCCCCTCCCTCTGCCCCTCTCCTTTGCTGGTGTTCTCTCACTCATTCTCTCTCTCAAATAAATAAATAAAATCTTAAAAAAAAATAAAACCGGTTAGAGCAAAAGAATAGAAAGACACAGACTCTATGAGGAGCAGTATCATTCAAAGCTCTTGTTTCTTTGTTGATCTTCTGCTTAGATGATCTGTCCATTGCTGAGAGTGGAGTGTTGAGGTCTCCTACTATTAATATATTATTATCAATATGATTCTTTATTTTGGTTAACAGTTGGCTTATGTAGTTGGATGCTCCCATGTTGGGGGCATAGATATTTACAATTGTTAGATTTTTCTATGAGGAACAGTATATGAAAAAAAACACAAACCCAAGAGGAGAAAAAAATAGGAATTTAAAAGGAATTTGAAACTTCTTTTTTTTTTTAAAGATTTTATTTATTTATTTGAGAGAGAGAATGAGAGAGAGAGAAAGCATGAGAAGGGGGAGGGTCAGAGGGAGAAGCAGACCCCCCGCTGAGCAGGGAGCTCAATGCGGGACTCGATCCCGGGACTCCAGGATCATGACCTGAGCCGAAGGCAGTCGCTTAACCAACTGAGCCACCCAGGCGCCCGGAATTTGAAACTTCTGATGCTTATAACTACAACAAATATTAAACACAACCCAACACCTAGTCAGATTAATAAATTCTTGCACTTAAGGCTTACTTACTTCAGTTCCTAATGCCTACTACAAATATCTGGCTATTAACCAAAAATTGCAAAACATATCAAAGGCAAGGAAAAAAAAACACAGATGGAAGAGATAAAGTAATCATTAGAATCAGACCCTAATATCACACAGAGTTGGATTACCAGAAAGGGAATATAAAGTAACTATGATAAAAATGTTAAGGACTCTAATGGAAAAAGTAGACAATGTGTAAGAAGAACAGAGGGGTAATAGCAGCACACACATGGAAGCTTTTCAATAGACCATGAGACAAAGAAGTCTCAAAAATATTTTGGATTAAGTGAAAATGAAAATACAACTTATTAAAATTTGTGAGATGTCACTAAAGCAGTGCTTATAAGGGAATTTATAGCATTAAGTGAATATATGCATATATTAGAAAATAAGAACGAGGAACACAAATAAGAACTGAGAAACAGCAGCAATTTAAACCTAAAGAAAGCACAAGAAAGGGAATAATATAAATTAGAGTATAAATCAATAAAATTTAAAACAGGATCACAAGAGAGAAATTCCACAAACCCAAAAGCTGGTTCTTCACAAACATCAATAAAAGTGATAAACCTCTAGTCAGGCATGAGAGAGAGGGAGAGGGAAAGAAAGGATACAAATTACCAGTTATCAGACATGAAAGTGGGACCATCACTACTGATTACTGATTCTACACACATCAGAATTATTCTAAAGGAATACTACAAATGCTAGACACATAAATTTGATACCTTAAATAAAATGTACCAATTCCTTAAAAGACACAAACTAATAAACTTGCCTAAGGAGAAATAGATAACCTGAATAGTTCTATACATAATTAAAAAAAATTGAATTAATGATAAAAAACCTTCCAAAAGGGGTGTTTGTGTGGTGCAGTTGGTTAAGCATCCAACTTTTGATAAGCTCAGGTCGTGATCTCAGGCTGGTGAGATTGAACCCCTCATCAGACTCCATGCTCAGCAGTGAGTCTGCTTGAGATTCTCTCTCTCTCTCTCCCTCTCTCTCTCCCCCTCCCCACCCATAAGTGCACTCTCTCTCTCTCTCAAATAAATAAATAAATCTTAAGAAAAAAAAACTTCCAAATATTTTCGGCCTAAATTATTTCACTGGTGAATAGATTTATTATAGAAGTTGGCTCACATGGTTATGGAGGCTGAGAGATCCCACAGTCTACAAGCTACAAGCTGCAGAATCCAAAATCAGTTGGTGTAATTAAATCTGTGTCCTAAGGTCTGACAACCAAGGGGACATTGATGTAAGTCCTAGAGTCCAAAGGCCTGAGAGCCACAGACTCCAATGTGTGAGGCAGAGGATGAATGTCAGCTCAAGGAACAAGAAGAAGAGGTCATCTTTCTTTCACCTTCTTGTTCTGTTTGTGCCCTAAATGGATTGGATAATGTTCACTCACATTGATGAGAGTGGATCTTCTTTACATGGTCTACTGAATCAAATACTAGCCCTTTCCAGAAACAGCCTCACTGACAAATCTAGAAGTGATGTTTTACCAGCTATCTAGGCACCCCTTAGCCCAATCAAGTTGACACATAAAATTAGCCATCACACGGAGGTCTAAAGCTAACAAAATATATATAGGGTAGCCAAATGGAAAACTGTAAAATACTGATTAAATAAATAAAAGATCTAAATAAACAAATAGCTCATCTTCATAGATTAGAAGTTTTAATATTATTAAACTGTCAATTTTCCCACTTTGACTTACAGATTCAATGTAATCCCAATAAAAATTTCAGCAAACTCCTTTTCAGATATCAACAATATGATTCTAAAATGAATATGGAAAGTGAAAGTATCTAGAATAGCCAACATAATAATGAGGAAGAAAAACATTTGAAGACACACAATATTTCAAGCCTTACAGTAATGAAGGCAGCATCATAATGTTATTGGCTAAATAATAGACAAAAAAGATTAATGAAACAGAATGCAGAATAAAGAAGTAGACCCCCAAAATATAGTCAAATAATCTTTGACAAAGGTATTAAGGCAATTCAGTGGAGTAGGAACAGTCTTTCCAAAAATGTCTTAAATTGGACAACTATATTTAAAAAATAATCTTAAGACGCAAAATTAGTTCAAATGTATTATAGAAGTAAACGTAAAATACAAAACTCTAAAAATTCTAGAAGGCATAAGAGAAAATCTACATGACATGGATTCAGTGATGAGTTTTTATTTTTATTATTTATTTATATTTTTTAGGATTTTATTTATTTGAGAGAGAGAGAATGCATGCACACATGCATGTGAGATAGAGAGAGAGACCATTGGGGGGTGAGGCACGTGGGCTGGGTGAGGGGCAGAAAGAAAAGCAGACTCTCTGCTGAACAGGAAGCCCCATGCTGGGTTCAATCACAGAAACCCAGGATCATAACCAACTGAGCCACCCAGGTACCCCCCAGTAATGAGTTTTTATTTTTATTTTTTTAATTTAGAAATTTATTCTGTTTAATCCATAGGCTTTATATAGCTTTAGTTTAAAAAAAACAAAATAAAAAACAAAACAAAACAAAAACAAAAAGAGTGAAAACAAGACACTATTTCAAAGTCTGGGCCCTTCCAGCCTTCCAAATATGAGAGCTCTGAAAGTTGTATATACCAATTGGAAGAACAAGAAAAATTATGAGTGGAGCCATGATATTTCATGAAACAAACTTTTATATAACTGAAGGATCCTTCCTGGGACTAGTTGTCTTTACAAAAAAAAAAAGAAAGAAAGAAAAAGAAAGAAAGAAAGAAAGAAAGAAAGAAAGAAAGAAAGAAAGAAAGAAAGAAAGAAAGAAAGAAA
>NC_058411.1:120989744-121051258 GCF_002201575.2 Neomonachus schauinslandi | reverse complement strand
AAAGAAAGAAAGAAAGAAAGAAAGAAAGAAAGAAAGAAAGAAAGAAAAGAAAAAAATTAAAAGGAATGTAGCTTCCATAAATATTTGCACACAGATTTTTGTATGAACATTACTTTTTCAAGTCCGTTGGGTAAAAACATATGAGTGTGGTATGTAAAACTATGTTTCACAAGGTTGGAAACAAAAAAATGTCTTCCAAAGCAGCTGTACCGTTTTATGTTTCCACGCTACAGGAATGAGCTTTCCTGTTAGTCCACATCCTTGCTAACAATAAGTCTTATTTGGGGATAGGGGGTTCAGCCATTCTAATATATGTAATGGTATCTTTTTGTTGTTTTAATTTGCATTTCCTTAAAGACATATTATGTTGAGTATCTTTTCATATGCTTATCTGCCATCTGTATGACTTATTTTTTTTTTCAGATTTGTGTGTTCATATCTTTTACCCATGTTCAAACTGGGTTATCCTGGTTCTTATTGCTAAGTTTTAACTTATTTGTATATTTTGGATATAAATCTTTTATCAGGTATTTCCCCAAATATTTCCCCCAGTCTATCATTTTGTTGTTTCATTTTTATCAGTATCTTTCACAAAGCATTTTTTATTATAATAAAGTATGATTCACCAATTTATTTATTTTTTTGACATTTTTTCTTTGTTTTATTAAAAAAAAAATTTTTATTGTTATGTTAATCCCCATACATTACATCATTAGTTTTTGATGTAGTGTTCCATGATTCATTGTTTGTGCATAACACCCAGTGCTCCATGCAGAACATGCCCTCCTCAATACCCATCACCAGGCTAACCCATCCTCCCACCCCCCTCCCCTCTAGAACCCTCAGTTTGTTTTTCAGAGTCCCTCATCTCTCATGGTTTGTCTCCCCCTCCGACTTCCCCCCCTTCATTCTTCCCCTCCTGCTATCTTCTTCTTTTTTTTTTTCCTTAACATATATTGCATTATTTGTTTCAGAGGTACAGATCTGAGATTCAACAGTCTTGCACAATTCACAGCACTTACCAGAGCACATACCCTCCGAAGTGTCTATCACCCAGTCACCCCATCCCTCCCACCCCACCCCCCACTCCAGCAACCCTCAGTTTGTTTCCTGAGATTAAGAATTCCTCATATCAGTGAGGTCATATGATACATGTCTTTCTCTGTTTGACTTATTTCGCTCAGCATAATACCCTCCAGTTCCATCCATGTCATTGCAACTGGCAAGATCTCATTCCTTTTGATGGCTGCATAATATTCCATTTTATATATATACCACCTCTTCTTTATCCATTCATCTGTCGATGGACATCATGGCTCTTTCCATAGTTTGGCTATTGTGGACATTGCTGCTATAAACATCGGGGTGCACGTACCCTTTCGGATCCCTACTTTTGTATCTTTGGGGTAAATACCCAGTAGTGCAATTGCTGGGTCATATGGTAGCTCTATTTTCAAGTTTTTGAGGAACCTCCATACTGTTTTCCAGAGTGGCTGCACCAGCTTGCATTCCCACCAACAGTCTAGGAGGGTTCCCCTTTCTCCGCATCCCCACCAAGATCTGTCCTTTCCTGACTTGTTAATTTTAGCCATTCTGACTGGTGAGAGGTGGTATCTCATTGAGGTTTTGATTTGGATTTCCCTGATGCTGAGCGATACTGTGCACTTTTTCATGTGTCTTTTGGCCATTTGGATGTCTTCTTTGGAAAAATGTCTGTTCATGTCTTCTGCCCATTTCTTGATTGGATTCTTTGTTCTTTAGGTGTTGAGTTTGATAAGTTCTTTATAGATTTTGGATACTACCAATTTATTTTTTTAATTAATTTAAAAGGAACCAGGGCCTTTGAAGAAGTGCCTGATTCTAGGATTGGGACAGGAAATGCACAAGATGAACCTAGAACATCCTGTATTAGAAGAATGTAAAAAAGTGCAAAAAACTCACACACCCCCAAAAAACCATAATGGTGGTAGTATGTCAAAGTGACACAAGAATAAGCAAAAGAGCTCTCACTGGTCAAAACTAGAAGAATTTTAGCAACAAAAGAAAGTATAGTATTGGATTATAACCCAAAGTATAAAATAAATATCTTTGAGTTCACACTGATAAAAATAATTGCTAAACAGGGGCATCTGGGTAGCTCAGTTGGTTAAGCATCTGTCTTCAGCTCAGGTCATGGTCCCTCAGTTCGGGGATGGAGCCTTGTGTAAGACTCTCTGCTCAGAGGGGAGTCTGCTTCTCTCTCTCCCTCTGCCCCTCCCCACTGGGTCATGCTTTCTCTATCTCTCAAATAAATAAATAAAATCTTTAAAAAATAATTGTTAAACAAATAAATAAATTAGAGGGAAGAAGAGACTAATCTCCTCTATAGAAGAATTCCAAAAATTCATGTAGATATTTCATTCTCAAGAAAGTGTAGCATAACTCCCCATTCCTTATGCATGGCCTATATCTAGTGACTTCTTTCCAAAGACTACAGTGTAGAAAGATAGGAAAAAATAAGTTTATTTGGAAAAATCTGACAAATGTTACTTCAGCCAGGTGATCAGCAACAATGATAAGTCATGTTGATAATTTGTACCCTTGATATGATATGATAAAAATGAAACTTTACCTCTCTATTCTTCCTCCTCCAAACACACATCTGCAATCTAATCATTGAAAAAATATCAGACAAATCAAAATAGAGAGATGTTCTACAAATTTCCTGACCACTCCTCAACACTCTCAAGATCATCAAAAACATGGTAAGAAAAAAAAAAAAAAACATGGTAAGTCAGAGAAACTATTATAGCCAAGAGAAGCCTAAGGAGATAGGTCAGATAATTATGATGTAACATGGCAACTAATATTCCATTTTGGATAGGATCCTGAAACAGAAAAAAATATATATTAGGTAAAACTTGAGGGAATCTAAATAAAGTATGAACTTTAATTAATAATAATTTATCCATATTGGATCATCAGTAGTAACAAATGCATCATACCAATATAATAATAGAAAAAAACTTAGTGTGAGTATATGACAATTCTCTTCTTTTTTTTTAAGATTTTATTTATTTATTTGACAGAGAGAAACACAGAGAGAGAGGAAACACAAGCAGAGGGGGTGGAAGAGGGAGAAGCAGGCTTCCTGCAGAGCAGAGAGCCCAATGTGGGGCCTGATCCCAGGGTCCTGGGCTCATGACCTGAGCTGAAGGCAGATGTTTAATGCCTGAGCCACCCAGGCACCCTGAGAATTCTCTTCTACCTCCACAATTTCTATGTAAATTTAAAACTCTTATAAAAATGAAGAATATTTAAAAAATTAACAGTGAAAATAAATGTTTCTCATTCGTATTCTCATATTCTATCTAGAGATGATTGTCTCAGACCACAGCAATCTTTGTTCCTTGTTAAATAATTTCTTTTGCCTCTGTCTTCATGGCCTTTTTTTCTCTCCAAAGCCCTAGGTTTTTTGGGTTTTTTATTGTTTTTGTTTGTTTGTTTTTTGTTTTGTTTTTTTTGCCAACAGATTGCAAATAGTTTTGTGTTTTGCTCTAAGTGTTTTACTTATATAGGTCTTATATATTAACTGTATTTTAAACTCCCTGATAACAGGTGTCTATTCTGCTTTTCACTGAATTGCCTTTAATGTAATGTCTCCAGCTTCTATAAAGGTCACTGTAAAGCAAATTTAGCCATATAAAATTCATCATTTTCTTTTGTGGTTGAAAATTGTAAAGAAAGGAACACTTCAGGAATGGTGGAGTGAAGACTTTTGAAAACCTATTTTTTTTTAAAAAAGAAAATAAGAAAACTGACAAAAAAATGTTAAAATCAATCAACCCAGGCCTTGGAACAGTCTGAGGAGTGTTTATTGAAAAGCAGGGATGAATCTCATTTCAAGAACAGTAAGCATTGTGTCATTTAATTTGCCCTATTTCCATCCCACTCTCTCCAGCTCTGTAGTAGCTTTGGAAACAGCTTCACAACTACAGTAGCTCTGAAAACCAAAGGCTAAAGGCTACAGGGAGCACACTAGTATAGTCCCCACAAAGCTCCTTTCCCAGAGAATTGTCATTATTTGACCAATCTGGCAGCTTCCACTAAACCCCCAATTGCAGGGTTTGTACTTGTTTGATCTGACTTGAAGTTCACCTTGCTTGTCTTCTCCCTGGGGCATTTGTTGAAAACAATCAGAGGCAATTAACTTCAGCTGCCTGAGGCACTGTTTCCAGTTTGGGGGCAAATGAGAGACTGACTAAAACCTTGTAAGTTAGAGCTGTAAAATGAGAATGTTCATACAATTCTTTTGAAAATCTGTAACAAATTTCTGGGGATGTAGAAGCCCACATGCAGGTAACAAGGCTATGCACATACCAAGGGAAAGTTGGCCAAAATCTCTCACCTATGAATGAACTTGAGCCTCTGAAAGGCAGTTAGGAAGGCTAAGTCAAAGATGTAAACTAGCTATCGGAACATTGAAAGAATGCACAAATCCCTTTGGCAAAGAATGGATGACTTATAAGCACAGGTATTTAAGGAAATCTGTACATAATCATTAGCTAACTGTTAAGTAAATTGAGAATATTTCAGTGGTCACAAGACAAACAAAAAAAACCCCAAAAAAACAGTTTTTACATAATTAGTTGAAGAAAGTCACTGAAAAATCAAATAGCATTAACAACAGCAACCAAAACTAAACAGCAATAACAACAAACACGGGGAGGATTTCATCTCCAAATCAAATAAAGTTGTCCAATTTTCAATGGACAGTTATGAAACATGCTCAGAAACAGGAAAGCCTGGCCCATACACAGGAATAAAGAGTAGTTAATAGAAATTTTCTCTAAGGAAGCCAGACTTTAGATTTATTAGACAAAGATGTTAAATCAGATATACCCAAAGTTAGGTAGATATGCTCAAAAAGCTGAGGATAACCATATCTAAAAAACTAAAGGAAAGTATGAGTATCATATGCATCAGATGGAGAATATCAACACAGAGACTGAAATTATTAAAAAACAACCAAATAGAAATTCTGAAGTTGGGAAGTACAGTAACTGAAATGAAAAATTTACTAGAGAGATTCAACAACATATTTAATCTGGCAAAAGAATCAGTGAACTTGAACATAGGTTAGATAAACAAAAAATGGCATATCCATACAATAAAATATTAGTCAGCCCTAGAAAGGAATGAGTACTGATGCGTGCTACTACATGGATGAACCTCGAAATAGTATTGTAACTGTAAGAAGCCAGGCACACAGGCCACATATTATATGATTCCATTTTTATAAAATGTTAAGGTAAATCCATAGAGACAGATAATAGATTAGTGGTTTCCAGGGAGTGGTAGGGGGATAATGGGGAATAAACTACTAATAGGGATAAGGTTTCTTTTTGCAATGCTAAAAATATGGTGAAATTATATAATGGTAATTTTTGGGCAACTCTGTGAAAATTTAAAAATACAATTCAGTAATTGTACAGTCTAAAGAGGAATTTCATGGTACTCTAGTGTGTCAGTAAAGCTGTCATTTATTTTTTCAAATGTCAAAGTACATTGCCCACCAATCATCTGAAAAAGTCTACGTGAGTAATTTCTTTTAGAATGTAGAGTCAAGAGAATTTTTACTTTCCTGAAGTTTCTGGTAACTGAACATATTCTACTTACTTCCTTATTGGAAAGCTTAGAATCAAAATTAAAATTCAGTTATAGAAATTAGTGTAGTCCCTATGGGTTTTTTCTTTTCTTAAGATTTATTTATTTATTTATTTATTTTTATTTATTTATTTAGAGAGCATGAGTGATCATGGGCAGGGCACGGGAGAGGCAGAAGCAGAAAGAGAGGGAGAAGCAGACTCCCCATTGAGCAGGGAACCTGATGCCGGATTCTATCCCAGGATCCTGGCATCATGATCTGAACCAAAGGCAGATGCTTAACCAACTGAGCCACCCATTTATCTATGCACCCTTTATTTTGCTTGTTTTGGCCTTTGCCTCTCAAATTCCCCTTCATCTTGAAATTCTCTGACAATTCTAATTTCAATAGTGTTCCCAACACGTATCTATTGTAAATGTCTTCAAATAAAGGATAAAAATAACTTGCAGAATGATTTATCAATAAATCATATTTTAATATGAATGTCAAATCATATAACAATTATTTGAAAAATAACATGGAGCTTTGAATACCTTAGATAACATGTGAATTTGAGCATAATTGAAATACGTATGCAAACATGATATTTAATGTATATTTACTCTCATTTTATTCAACACACATCTGATCATTGAATTCTGTTTGTAGCATTATTCTTGAATGGCCATACAGCCTCTTTAATATTTTTTGACTTACAAATTTTATTTTCCAATCATAGAGAATGGTCTAATGAAGGTTCACAAACTTTAGTTTTTGTATCATGGCTTCTGATCTGCTAAGCATTCTCTACCATGAGGAATAATGTGCACGAGACTAAAAACCATTCCCTATCCCATATCCAGGGTCCAAGGTCTTAATTTATCAAATATATCTCAGATTTCCTCTCCTATCTCTTTCTCTTCAACTACTTGAATACTTTCATGTTACAGATGTTACAGTACTTTAGATCAGTGCTATTCCTCATCTGTCTTTGTATAAAAGTAGATAGAAGATAGGTGATTAATATATAATTAGATTGGTGATAAAGAATCAGTCCTTTATTTCAATCACCCTTCACAGCTCATTGTACAGCAGCTCTCAGGCCTCAATCCATACCCCACTGCTCACTACACTTGCCCAGTGTGTCCTAGCTTGAAGGTCAGGACCTCATTTGTTTATAACCATTTTTCATTGCACAGAGAAATGTACCATTTTATATAAAGTGTTTGTAGGATCTAATAACTTTACATCTTATTCATTAGATAAACTGTTCATATGACAAGTCTAATTCTAAGTTCAAAAGCGCCCAGCTAGCTCAGTCGGTAGAGCATGAGACTCTTAATTCTAAGTTCAAGATTTTTCCCTTCCTATACTCAGCAGTCTTTTAAAAACACCAACCATTGTTTAAGAGTTACAATTTCAACCACATCTATGAAATTTTCATTCCAAGTCGGAAAAAAAAAAAATTTTTTGGCTATCTGTTCATTCAGCACTTATATCTTGCATATATATTAATAATAAAATGATTAAAATTAGATAAAATAAAAATGAAATTTAAAAATGCCTAGACATTTCAAATTAAAAACAGAATGCCATTTACTTTAGCATCACAAAAAGTGAAATACTTAGTTATAGATCTAATTAAATATGAAAAGATCTATATAGGAAAGCTACAGAATTCTCATGAAGGAAATTTAAAAAATAAATAAGAGGAGAGATATTCCATGTTCATAAATAGAAAGATTAAATATTGTCCAAATGTCAGTTCTTCCTAACTTGATATAAAGATCCAATGCAATAGAAATCAAAATAAAAATAATTTTAAAATGTAATATTTACAATTGTTAGATCTACTTGTTGGATCTACATCCCCAACATGGGAGCAACCATCTACATAAGCCAATTGTTAACCAAAATAAAGAGTCATATTGATAATAATACATTAATTGTAGGAGACCTCAAAACTCCATTCTCAGCAATAGACAGATCATCTAAGCAGAAACTCAACAAACAAACAAGAGCTTTGAGTGACACACTGGACCAGATGGACCTCATAGATATATACAGAACATTCCACCCTAAAACAACAGAATACTCATTCTTCTCAAGCACACATGGAACTTTCCCCAGAATGGACCACATACTGGGACACAAATCAGGTCTCAACCAATACCAAAAGACTGAGATTATTTCTTGCATATTCTCAGACCATAATGCTTTAAAACTGGAACTCAATCACAACAAAAAATTTGGAAGAAATTCAAACACCTGGAACCTAAAGGCCACTCTGCTCAATAATGTTTGGGTCAACCAAGAAATCAAAGAAGAGGGGCGCCTGGGTGGCTCAGTCATTAAGTGTCTGCCTTTGGCTCAGGTCATGGTCCCAGGGTCCTGGAATCGAGCCCCGTGTCGGGCTCCCTGCTCAGGGGGAAGCCTGCTTCTCCCTCTCCCACTCCCTGCTTGTGTTCCCTCTCTCGCTGCATTTCTCTCTGTCAAATAAATAAATAAAATAAATAAAATCTTAAAAAAAAATAAGAAATCAAAGAAGAATTTAAACAATTCATGGAAACCAATGAAAACAAAAACACATCAGTCCAAAACCTATGAGATACTGCAAAGGCAGTCATAAGGGGGAAATACATATCATCCAAGCCTAACTCAATAAAAATAGAAAAATCCCGATTTCACCAACTAACTTTACACCTTAAAGAACTAGAGAAAAAGCCACAAATGATGCCTAAGCCACACATTAGAAGAGAAATAATTAAGATTAGAGCAGAGATCAATGAATTAGAAACCAGAAACACAGTAGATCAGATCAACAAAACTAGAAGCTGGTTCTTTGAAAGAATTAATAAGATTGATAAACCACTGACCAGATTTATCCAAAAGAAAAGAGAAAGGACCGAAGTTAATAAAATTATGAATGAAAAGGGATAGATCATGACTATCACCAAGGAAACAGAAACAATTATTAGAAATTATTAGCAACAACTCTATGCCAATAAATTAAGCAACCTGGAAGAAATGGATGCCTTCCTGGAAACCTATAAACTGCCAAGACTGAAACAGGAAGAAATTGACAACCTGAATAGGCCAATAACCAGTAATGAGATTGAAGCAGTGATCAAAAACCTCCCCAAAAACAAGAGTCCAGGGCCTGATGGATTCCCTGGGGAATTCTACCAAACATTCAAAGAAGAAATAATACCTATTCTGAAGCTGTTTCAAAAAATAGAAACAGAAGGAAAGCTTCCAGACTCATTCTATGAGGCCAACCAGGCCTCATAATCCCCAAACCAGGCAAAGACCCCATCAAAAAGGAGAATTTTAGACAATATCCCTGATGAATATGGATTCCAAAATTCTCAACAAAATCCTAGCTAATAGGATCCAACAATACATTAAAAGAATAATCCACCATGACCAAGTGGGATTTATCCCCAGGATGCAAGGGTGGTTCAACATTCACAAATCCATCAGTGTGATAGAACACATTAATAAGAGGAGAGAGAGGAGTCATATGGTTCTCTCAACTGATGCAGAAAAAGCATTTGACAAAATACACCATCCTTTCCTGATTAAAACTCTTCAGAGTATAGGGATAGAGGGAACATTCCTCAAGTTCATAAAATCCATCTATGAAAAACCCACAACGAATATCATCCTCAATGGGGAAAAGCTAAGAGCCTTTCCCTTAAGAACAGGAACATGACAAAGATGCCCACTCTCGCCACTATTGTTCAACATAGTACTAGAAGTCCTAGCAACAGCAATCAGACAACAAAAAGAAATAAAATGTATTCAAATTGGCAAAGAAGAAGTCAAACTCTCTCTTTTCGCAGATGATATGATACTTTATGTGGAAAATCCAAAAGACTCCATCCCCAAATTACTGGAACTCATATACAGCAATTCAGTAATGTGGCAGGATACAAAATCGATGCACAGAAATCAGTTGCTTTCTTATACACTAACGATGCAACTGTAGAAAGAGAAATTAGAGAAATGATTCCATATACAATAGCACCAAAACCCATAAGATACCTTGGAATAAACCTAACCAAAGAGGTAAAGGATCTATACTCTCGGAACTACAGAACACTCATGAAAGAAATTGAAGAAGACACAAAAAGAGGGAAAAACATTCCATGCTCATGGATCAGAAGAATAAACATTGTTAAAATGTCTAGGCTACCCAGAGCAATCTATACCTTCAATGCCATCCAGATCAAAATTCCAGTGACATTTTTCAAAGTGCTGGAACAAACAATCCTAAAATTTGTATGGAATCAGAAAAGACCCCGAATTGCCAAGGAAATGTTGAAAAAGAAAAGAACAAAGCTGGGGGCATCACATTGCCCAATTTCAAGCTATATTACAAAGCAGTGATCACCAAGACAGCATGTTACTGGCACAAAAACAGATATATTGACCAACTGAATAGAGAGCCCAGATATGGACCCTCAACTCTATGGTCAAATAATCTTCGACAAAGCAGGAAAAAACATGCAATGGAAAAAAAGACAGTCTCTTCAATAAATGGTGCTGGGAAAATTGGACAGCCACACGCAGAAGAATGAAACTCGACCATTCTCTAACTCCATACACAAAGATAAACTCAAAGTGGATGAAAGACCTCAATGTGAGACAGGAATCCATCAAAATCCTAGAGGAGAACATAGGCAGGAACCTCGTTGACATCGGCCACAGCAACTTCTTTCAAGATACATCCCCAAAGGCAAGTGAAACAAAAAGGAAAATGAACTTTTGGGACTTCATCAAGATATAATGCTTCTGCACAGCAAAGGAAACAGTCAACAAAACAAAGAGGCAACCCACAGAATGGGAGAAGATATTTGCAAATGACACTACAGACAAAGTGCTGATTTCTAAGATCTATAAAGAACTCAAACTCAACATCCAAAAAACAAACAATCAAGTCAAAAATGGGCAGAAGACATGAACAGACACTTCTCGAAAGAAGACATACAAATAGGTAACAGACACTTGAAAAAATGTTCATCATTAGCCATCAGGAAAATTCAAATCAAAACCACATTGAGATACCACCTTACTCCAGTTAGAATGGCAAAAATTAATAGGAAAGTAAGCAACAAATGTTGGTGAGTATGTGAAGAAAGGGGAACCCTCTTACACTGTTGGTGAGAATGCAAGTTGATACAGCCACTGAAAACAGTGTGGAGGTTCCTCAAAAAATTAAAAATAGAGCTACCCTATGATGCAGCAATTGCACTACTGGGTATTTTCCCCAAAGACACAGATGTAGTGAAAAGAAGGGCCATATGCACCTCAGTGTTCATAGCAGCAATGTCTGCAATAGCCAAACTGTGGAAAGTGCTGAGATGCCCTTCAACAGATGAATGAATAAAGATGTAGTCCATATATACAATGGAATATTACTCAGTCATCAGAAAGGATGAATACCCAACTTTTACATCAACATGGGTGGGACTGGAGGAGATTATGCTAAGTGAAATAAGTCAAGCAGAGAAAGTCAATTATCATATAGTTTCACTTATTTGTGGAACATAAGGAATAGCATGGAGGACATTAGGAGGAGGAAGAGAAAAATGAAGGGGGGGAATCGGAGGGGGAGACGAACCATGAGAGACAATGGACTCCAAGAAACAAACTGATGGTTTAAGGGGGGAGGGGGGTGGGGGATGTGTTAGCCTGGTGATGGGTATTAAGGAGAGCACGTACTGCATGGAGCACTGGGTGTTACATCAAAACAATGAATCGTGGATCACTACATCAAAAACTAATGATGTATTGTATGGTGACTAACATAACATAATAAAATAAAATTTTTTTAAAAAGGTAAAATTTACATATTTGACAAACCATGATTTCATAGTTAAATTGAGATCTTAAAATGTTGAGTGGTGCCTGGGTGGCTCAGTCCATTAAGCATCTGCCTTTGGTCCTGGGATCAAGCCCTGTGTTGGGCTCCCTGCTCAGTGGGGAGTCTTCTTCTCCCTGTCCCCCTGTTCCTACCTGCCCCCCCCCGCTCATGCTCTCTCTCTTGCTCTCTCATGCTCTCTCAAATAAATGAAATAAGAAAAAAAATAACTAAATAAAATAAAGTGTTGATATAACAAACATGGATTTAACCTTTTAACCTAGACAATTTTACCTGAGCTGTCTAGGCATTTTTTAGATTTAATTTTTTTAGAGCAGTTTCACATTACAACAAAACTTAGAAGGAAGTACAGAGATTGCCCATATACCCTCTGCCTCCACATGCATATCCTCCATTATCAATCAGCATCATTCACCAGAATGGCTTTTTTTCTTCTTTTTTTTTTTTACCAAGAACAAATCTACATTGACACATCATACTTACCAAAAGTCCGTATTTTACCTTAGGATTCACTCTTGATATAAACTATATTCTATAGGTTTGGACAAAGGTATAATGATATGTATCCATTATTAGAGTATCATATGAGTTTTTTTGCTTCCCTAAAAAGTCATTTGTGCTATGCCTATTCATCTATCCTCACACCCTCATGGAAACCACTAATCTTTTAAATGTCTTCACATTTTGCTTTTTCCAGAATACAAGATAGTTAGAATCATACATTATATAGCCTTTACAGATTGGTTTCTTTCACTTAGTAATATGTATTTAAGGTCTTTTCATGGATTGCAATTTGTTTCAAGATAATTTTTGTTACTTCTCGAGTTATTTTTATGCTGATTGCTTTGAAATTATTGTCAGATAATTCCAATATTTGATTCATTTATTTCAGTGTTGGCATCAGTTGATTTTTTTTTTTTTGTCATGTAAGTTCCTATTTTCCTATTTATTGCACATGTTTTGATATTATATTACTTCTGGATCTTATTTAATTTTTTTAATTGGCATTTACCTTTTTAGGCTTACCATACCAGTTATTACCTAATTTGGAAGGGTTGGTTCCAATGACAATATAATTTTCAGTCTTTGCACTAATCCTTAATGCTGCTGTCTGAGGAGGAAGGAAGAGCTTCCCTAAACTGGGTTATTTGGTGTCTCTAAGTGGGTAAAGGCAGTCTCTGGTCTGCAAAGATAAAGTGTATTTCCCTGGCCAGGTGCTGGTGGTGGTGTGAACCCCCTTCCCTGGGCCCCTGGCTGTATAGTTTCTCTGGGTAGGGGAAGGGGCATCAAGCTTGCTGAAAAAGGAGAGCCCTTATCTTGGCTGCTTATTGTTAACCAAACTTCTAGTCAATTGATCCCCCTTGCTGGTTCTCCTAGTGTTATTGGAAAAATGTCCATTTAACTTGTGGGAGGGAATAAGCCTACCTGGGCTACCTTCTGTTGCTACATGGGGATTGGGAAACTCTGGGCCTAGATCACCTTTCCTGTTGGATGGGAGTTATAGTTGTTCCTCCAGACTTGGGCCTCCTGACCCAAGTCTTTCCTCTTACCACCTTTCAGAGTTCTCCTTTAGTTGTTTTTTTTGTGTGTGTGTTTTTAAATTTCTATTGTTTATGATTGTACTTAGTGGGAAGGGCAGAAAGATATGAGTCAATGCCATCTTGTCAATCCAAAGTTCTGAGTTATCTACTTTAATTTACTTAAATAAAAACAAAATCTCTCACTTATATGTAGAATCTAAACAAAATAAAACAAACAAATGAACAAGCAAACAAAACCAAACACACGCTTAAATACAGAGAAAAAAAACTGATGGCTGCCAGAGGGAGATGGGTAGGAGGATGGGCCAAATAGACAAGGGAGATGAAGAGGTACAAACTTCCAGTTATAAAATAAATAAGTCATGGAAATAAAAAGCATAGCATGAGAATATTGTCAATAATATTGTAATAAATTGTATGGTGACCACACTTATAGTGGTGAGCATTGAGTAATATACAGAATTGTTAAATCAATATGTTGTATACCTAAAATACTATAACATTGTATGTCAATTATATTTCAATAATAATAAAAAAGAATAAAATCTCTGGGCCTGTAGTTCTGAACCTAATCTAGGAAATGGGCAAGAGCCTAACACTGATATCCATTTGCCAGGCCCAGAGATTACATAATGAAGGAATCCAAATATATCAAAGGAATGACTCTGTGGTTGCATAAGTTCTTCCTGTGAATGTTCCTCCTGTCAGTCTTCAAAGAAGATTGGTTGATGGACTGGGATAGGAATACCCAAATTTTCTTAGATGATTAGACAGTGACTCTGAGTTAATGCTATTTCCTGGGGTCTTTGAATAACATTTGTCTCCACTGGGTCAAGTGAACACTTGTGGGAGTCAGGTGATAAACAGAGTTTCACTTGATTTTTCCTCATGTATGCCCTTTAGCTATGTTGGATATATGCTTATAAAATTAAGATAAATCCTAATAAAATTCAACAGCCTACAGTCTTAGAAGTTCTGGATGTGAGTACTGTGACATACATTAGGATAAACCTCCCCAAATGGAAGACAATTTTTGTGTCTTAAACTCCAGACTTCTAAGAAATAAGCAACTCATTTATGAACATCTCTGAATTTTAAAGGAAAGACAAAATACTCCTGGGTATATTGTGCTGATCCTTTTACTAAGTGGTCTACAGATATCTAGATGTGAGTGGGTCTCAGAGCAAAGAGGGATCTCCAGTGAGAACCAGGAGGAGGACTTGACTCACATTCAAAAACCATTATTTCATGTGATCTTAGACAAGTCTCTTAATATACCTTGCTTTGGTTTCTTAACTTGGAAATTGCAAATAAGAATAGGACCACTTTTGGGGCGCCTGGGTGGCTCAGTTGGTTAAGCGACTGCCTTCGGCTCAGGTCATGATCCCGGAGTCCTGGGATTGAGTCCCGCATCGGGCTCCCGGCTCAGCAGGAAGCCTGCTTCTCCCTCTCCCACTCCCCCTGCTTGTGTTCCTGCTCTCGCTGTCTCTGTCTCTGTCAAATAAATAAATAAAATCTTTAAAAAAAAAAAAGAATAGGACCACTTCATAAAGCTTTTAGCAGAGTTAAAATAAATAATCCATTAAAATGCTTAGATTAGATTCTGAAATATATTTTTATTTATTTTTTAAAGATCTTTATGTATTTTTAGTAACACAAGCTTCTTTTATTATTATTTTATTATATTCAGTTAGCCACTGTATAGTACATCATTAGTTTTTGATCTAGTGTTCAATGATTCTTTAGTTATGTATAACACCCAGTGCACATCACAACACATGCCCTCCTTAATACCCATCACCCTGTTACCACCTCCCCTACCCCCCTTGCTTCTCAGACCCTCAGTTTGTTTCCTGGGGTCCATAGTCTCTCATGGTTCATCTCCCTCTCTGATTTCTCTGCCTTCAGATTTCCCTCCCTTCCTCTGTAGTCCTCCGTGCTATTGCTTATGTTCCATTATGAGTGAAACCATATGATAATTGTCTTTCTCTGTTTGACTTACCTCACTTAGCATAATCCCCTCCAGTTCCATCCATGTTGATGTAAATGGTGGGTATTCATCCTTTCTGATGGCTGAATAATATTCCATTGTATATATGTACCACAGCTTCTTTATCCATTCATCTGTTGAAGGACTTGTCGGCTCCTTCCACAGTTTGGCTATTGTGGACATTGCTGCTATCAACATTGGGGTGCATGTACCCTTCTTTTTCACTACATCTGTATCTTTGGGGTAAATACCCAGTAGTGCAATTGCTGGATCATAGGGTAGCTCTATTTTTAACATCTTGAGGAACCTCTATGCTGTTTTCCAGAATGGCTGTACCAGCTTGCATTCCCACCAGCACTGTAAGAGGGTTCCCCTTTCTCCACATCCTTGTCAACATTTGTTGTTTACTTTCCTATTAATTTTTGCCATTCTAAGTGTTGTAAGGTGGTATCTCATTGTGGTTTTGATTTGAATTTCCCTGGTGGCTAATGATGATGAGCATTTTTTCATATGTCTGTTAGCCATTTGTATGTCTTCTTTGGAGAAGTGTCTGTTCATGTCTTCTGCCCATTTTTGACTGGGTTATTTGTTTTTTAGGTGTTGAGTTTGAGAAGTTCTTTATAGATCTTGGCTGTCAGCACTTTATCTGTAACATCATTTGTGAATATTTTCTCCCATTCCATGGGTTGCCTCTTAGTTTTGTTGACTGTTTCCTTTGCTGTGCAGAAGCTTTTTATCTTGATGAAGTCCCAAAAGTTCATTTTTCTTTTTGTTTCCCCAGTCTTTGGAGACATATCTTGAAAGAAGTTACTGTGGCTGATGACGAAGAGGTTCCTGCCTATGTTCTCCTCTAGGATTTTGATGGATTCCTGTCTCACATTGAGGTCTTTCATCCATTTGAATTTATCTTTGTGTATGGTGTAAGGGAATGGTCCATGTTCATTTTTCTGCATGTGGCTGTCCAATTTTCCCAGCACCACTTATTGAAAAGATTGTCTTTTTTCCATTGGATATTTTTTTCCTGATTTGTTAAAGGATTGTGCAGTCTACAAGAGACTCATTTTGAACCTAAAGACAACTCCAGACTGAAAGTGAAGGATGGAGAACCATTTATCATGCTAACAGACCTCAAAGGAAATTGGGGTAGCAATTCTTATATCAAGCAATTTAAAATTTAAACCAAAGTCTGTAGAGATCCAGAGGGACACTATATCATTCTTAAAGGGTCTATCAAACAAGGAAATTTAACAATTGTAAATATCTATGCCTCCACCATGGGGGCAGCCAACTACATAAGCCAGCTGTTAACCAAAATAATCAGATAGACAATGATACATTAATAGTAGGAGATTTTAACACTCCACTCTCAGCATTGGACAGATAATCTAAACAGAAGATCAACAAAGAAACAAGAGCTTTGAAGGACACATTGAACCAGATGGACTTTGTAGATATATACAGAGCATTCCATCCTAAAACAACAGCCTACTCAGTCTGCTTGAATTCACATGGAACTTTCTCCAAAATAGACTACATGCTATACTCACTATTTCTCCAAAATAGACTACATACATACTCACAAATCAGGTCTCAGCCAATACCACAAGACTGAGACTATTCCCTGCATGTTATCAGACCACAATGCCTTGAAACTGGAACTCAATCACAAGAGAAAATTTAGAAGGAATTCAAACACTTGGAAGTTAAAGAGCATCCTGCTAAAGAATGATTGGATCAACCAGGAAATTAAAAAAGAACTTAAACAATTCATGGAAACTAATGAGAACAAAAAAACTCCAGTCTAAATGCCGTTATTTATTTATTTGAAAGAGAGAGAGAGAGCTAGTGAGGGGAGGCGTGGTGGGGGGAGAGAGAGGTACAAGCAGACTCCGCACTGAGCATGGAGCCTGATACAGGGCTTGATCTCATGACCCTGAGATCATGATCTGAGCCAGAATCAAGAGTTGGATGCTCAACTGATTGAGCCACCCAGGTGCCTCTGAAATATATTTTTAATAGATGTCATTTATTAATCCCTTTATTCATATTATCATTACTATAATTATTTTATATATGTTATTAATAATATATGATACATTAATATAATATATAATAACATAAGTTATATATATAAGTTATATATTATATTAAATATACAATATAGAAGTATATATAATATATAACAATATATAATATTTACATTATGTAATAATATAATTTTAGTAATATATAATACATAATTTCTATGTGACTAAGAAAAATGGAACACTGCTTTAATTATGACTGGATATTTTTATTTCAAATATTTTCTACCAATCTGTGACTTGTTCTTTTAACTCTCTAATGCTGTCTTTTACTACAGAAATTCTTAGTTTTTATGACTTTAAAATTATCAGTCTTTTCCTTTTGGTTTAATGCTTTTTGTATAGTGCTTATTGTGTATGAAGATGTTATTCTGTGTTACTTTCTAGAAACTAATTTTTATCTTTCATGTTTAGCTATATAATCCATCTGGAATTTATTTCTGTCTATAACATGTGGTCAAGTCCAAGATTTATTTTTCCCATGTGGATACTCAATGGATCTAGTGCAATATATTGGAAACACCATCTTTCCCCATTATACTGTAGTGACAAAGATGATAGAATGATGGATATAGATAGATTGATATAGCTATAGATTTGTATGTGTTTTTCTTTAAAATTTTTTTTTACTTCAGTCCTTTGTCTCTCATTGTGCCAATCTTGAACTTTTTAAATTACGGTAGTTTTATTTTTTATTTTGTTTTAAATATTCTATTTACTTATTTGGGAGAGAGAGAGAGAGAGCATGAACAAGGTGAAGGGCAGAGGGAGAAGCAGACTCCCCACTGAGCATGGAGCCTGATGCAGGGCTCCATCCCGTGACTCTGGGATCATGACCTGAGCGGAAGGCAGATGCTTAACAGACTGAGCCACCCAGGTGCCCCTAAATTACAGTAGTTTTAAAATAAGACTTGATATCCAGTGGGATAAGTCCTCCAACTTTGTTGAAGATGTTCTTGGTTTTTCTTATGTCTTTACATGATTCAGCTTATAAATTTCCACAAAAGGCCTGCTAGGATTTTGATGATTTAATTGAATCTATAGATCAACTTAGAGAGAGCTGACATCTTTACGGTATTATGTCATCCAATTGCAGACTATGGTATATTCCTCTAACAATTAGGTCTTCTTTAATTTTTTTCAGTAATATTTTTGAACTTTTCATGTAGTTTTTGTGCACATCTTTTTCTTTTTATTTCTGTTTTATTAAAGCATAACAAATATAGAGCTCACAAATCTGTAGTGTAGAATCTGATTATTTTAGATGTGCATATATGAATGTAATCATCATTTAGAATAAACTATGATGGTATCTTCAGCATGACAGCAGATATCTTTGTGCTCCCTCCTAGTTGATACCACCCAAAAAATAACCATGATTCTGATCTCTATGAGCAGAGAAACATTGTTTTTGAATTTCATACAAACAAGCACACAGGATATATGAGTATGGCCTTTTTCAATCAATTTTATATATATGATATTCATTCATACTGCAGTGTGTTGCAAAGTTTAATACTTCTTATTATTGTGTTTCATTTCATGTTGTTTATATACCTATTTAACCTTTCTACTAATGGACATTTGTGTTGTTCCAGTTTGGCACTATTATAAATAATGCTGCTGTAAACATTATTGACTCCGAGAAACAAATTGAGGGTTGTGGAAAGGGAGGTGAGTGGGTGGATGGGGTAACTGAGTGATAGGCATTAAGAAGGCCACGTGATGTGATGAACATTGGGTGTTATATGCAACTAATGAATCACCGAACACTACACCAAAAACTAATGATGTACTATATGTTGGCTAATTGAATTTAAATTTAAAAAGAGAGAGAGAGAGAAAAGAAAAAAAAACTTAAAAACAAAACAAAACATTATTGCCTTTTGGTAAGCGTAAGCATTTTCTACTCTTAGGTATAACCCCAAAATTGCTGGGCCATATTATCTATCTGTCTGTCTGTCCATCTGTCTGTCTATCATCCATCTATTGGGTACAGTACTGTACTACTGTAATGTGTATATATAGTCGGTATGTATAGTTGGTATCATGTATATATTGCCAAAGTGATGTACCCATTTCTACTCCCACTGGAAATATATGAGTTTTAGTTATGGTGAATGGGTAGTGAAGTATCTGTTCAACTATTTTACTCATTTTATATTTTGCTTGTTTTATATTGAATTATTAATACTGTTCATAATTCCTTATTTTCAAAGTTTTTTATATGACTTAGATATGATTGCTATGTTGATTTTTTAATGGTAAATATGTTCTCTCTGTATGTAGCTTGCCTTTTTCATTCTCATATCAGTATACTTTGCTAAATAGAGGTTCTTTTTTTTTTTTTTTTAGAGAGAGAGAGAGTATGGGGGGATGGACAGTGGGAGAGGGAGAAAGAGAATCCCAAGCAGACTCCCCACTGAGCATGGAACCCAACATGGGGCTCAATCTCATGACCCTGAGAACATGACCTGAGCCAAAATCAAGAGTCACATGCTTAACCAACTGAGCCACCCACTTGCTCCTAAATAGAGGTTCTTGATTTTGATGAAGTCAAATTTATCATTTATTTTTCATATTTTTTTTGTCTTATCTGAGAAATCTTCCTGCTCTAAAGACATAAAGATATTTTCCCATACTTTCTCCTAAAAATTTTATTGTTTGTAACCTTTCAGGCATATGATCCACTCCAAATTAATTTTTTTTTGATCCACTCCAAATTAATTTTTGTGTTGGGTGTGAGGTAGGCAAGATCTATTTTTTTATTACATACTGTTATCCAGTTGACACAGCATTATTTATTGAAATAATCATCATTTTTTCCACTGAATTCCACCCATTTTTTTTGTTGTAAATCATGTGGCTGAAAATTTATGGATTGTTTATTGTTTTTCTATTCTAATGCCCTATTGTTTTCTTTGTGCCAGTAACCACACTTAATGATCTATAATAGTTATTGATATATAGTAGTATAAATTCTCCCACTTTGTTCTATCGTTGTTATTTAATCAAGATTGTGCTGGCTTTTGCATTCTATTTATTTTACATAAATTTTAGAATCCTGACTGAGAAATATGCTTTCATTTTGACTGTATTCCATTGAATCCATAGATCAATTTTCAGGGCAAAGAAGATTGCCATTTTAACAGCATTGAATTGTCCAATCTACTTAAGAGTATACAGTGCCATTTATTTAAGTCTTTTAAATTTTCCTCAGTGATGTTTTCATTTTTAATTAGATTTATTCATAAGCAATTTTATATTATTGGTACTGTTGTAAAATTATTTTCACTTTAAGTTGCTTTTTATAAAGATTTTATTTATTTATTTGTCAGAGAGAGAGAGAGAGCAAGAGAGCACAAGCAGGGGGAGTGGCAGGCAGAGAGAGAAGCAGGCTCCCCCCTTAAGGTGCTTTTTAAATGTTGTTTTTTTCGATTATTTGCTGGTGGTGTATAGAAATGCAGTAGAAATGAAATTGACATATTATATTGACCTTTATATCAGCAGATTTGCTAAAATCAAAATCATTTTGGGGCGCCTGGGTGGCTCAGTCAGTTAAGCAGCCGACTTTTGATTTCAGCTCAGGCCATGATCTCAGGGTCATGGGATTGAGCCCTGAGAGGGTTCCAGTGCTTAGTGCAGTCTGCTTTTCCTTCTCTCTCTGCTCCCCCCCAAGGAATCAATCTCTTTCAAATAAATAAGTAAATAAATAATAAACAAATAAAATCTTAAAATCAAATTCATTTGTTTGTAGATTATTTGGGGCTTCTATGTAAACAATCTGCAAATAGTAAAAGTTCACCATTTTAATTTCTACTATTCTTACCTTTTCTCTTCCTTGTCTTTTTTTTTTTTTAAGATTTTATTTATTTATTTGGCAGAGAGAGACACAGCCAGAGAGGGAACACAAGCAGGGGGAGTGGGAGAGGGAGAAGCAGGCTTCCCACGGAGCAGGGAGCCGGATGCGGAGCTCGATCCCAGGACCCTGGGATGATGACCTGAGCCAAAGGCAGACGCTTAACGACGGAGCCACCCAGGCACCCCTCTTGTCCTTGTCTTTTAACAGAGCATACAACCTACAGCGCAGTATTGAATAAGGGTGGTATAATAGATATCTTTGTCTTGTCCCTCACCTCAAAGAGAAACATTCAAAACTTTATCAGTGTTTATACAACAAACTGTAGTTTTGTTCATATATACCCTTAATGTATTTAAAACTTTCTATTTCTGGGACACCTGGGTGGCTCAGATGGTTAGGCGTCTGCCTTCGGCTCGGGTCACGATCCCGGAGTCCTGGGATCGAGTCCTGCATCGGGCTCCCTGCTGGGCAGGGAGCCTGCTTCTCCCTCTGCTGCTGCCTCTCTATCTCTCTCTCTGACTCTCATGAATAAATAAATAAAACAAACAAAAAAAAAGAAAAAGAAAAAAAATTAAAAAAAAAAAACTTTCTATTTCTAGTTGCTATGGGCTGAATGTTTCTGTCCCACAAGAAACCATTTGTTGAAATCCTAAAGCCCAGTGTGATGGTGTTAGTAGGTGGGAAATTTAGGTTGTCTCAGGTTGTGAGGATAGAGCTCTTATAAATGGGATTAGTGCTATTATGAAAGAGACCCCAGAGATCTCCCTAACCCCTTTCACTATGTAAAGGCGCAGTGAGCAGTTGGTAGTTTGCAACCAAAAAAAGGGCATTCACCAGAATGCAAACATGCTTGCACCCTGTTGTCAGACTTCTAGCCTCCAGAACTGTAGGAAATAAACTTCTGTTGTTTATAAGTCACATAGTCTGTGGTATATTATCATAGCAGCCAAAACAGACTGAGATGCCCCAGTACCTATGAATACACCTTCCACCCATATTTGGGGTTTTAAAACCCTTCTCCAACAAAAGGAAGCAGAGTCCTTGAAGAAATGGCCAATTCTAGGATTGACACAGAAAATACATGAGATGATAATAGAATATCTTATAGTGGCAGAAATTAAGTAAATGAGATAAAAAGAAGACCATAATGATGGTGGTATGTCAAAGTGACACAGGAGCAACCAAAAAAGCTCCCATTGGTCAAAGTTGGAAGAATTTGAGCAACAAAATATATATTATAGTATTGGATTATAAACCCTAGTATAAAATAAGTGGGACTAGTGTTCTCACATAAGAAACTCCACAGTGCTCCCTAACCCTCTCTACCATGTGAGGACACAGTGAAACTCTGCAATCCAGAAAAGGGTCTTCATCAGAACACAACCATACTAACACCCTGATCTCAAACTTCCAGCCTCCAGAACTGTGATAAATCAGTTTTGGTGTTTATAAATCAGCAGTCTGTAGTATTTTGTTACAGCAGCCTGAATGGACTAAGACAGTCGTTAACTAGGGATTTTTATTATAAACACTTGTTGATTTATGAAATGCTATTTTCTTTATCTATTAGATAATCATTTCTCTCTTCCCCTATACTCTGTAAATGTAATGGATAATCTGATTGTTTTTTTAAAACGTGTACTTTGTTATGTTGTATTTTTCTTTGATTGTTGCTCTGTTGAAATTGATGAGTCTTTTTCTCTCTGGCTTCTTTTATGGATTTGTTCTTGTCTTTGATTTTCAGGCGTTTTACTATAATGTGATGTAGCATGCTTTTTCTTTTTTTTAATCTTACATGGGATTCAGAATTTCTTGATTATATGATGTGAAAATTAGTGAAAGGAAATAACATTTAGAATGAAGTCTGGATGCCAGCAAGGGGAGCCCTCACACTCTACCACTAGTCCTCAATTGCAGACACAACAGAAAGATCCTGACCCTGCAAGGGGATAGCACTTTACTACCCTAGCAGAAGGAAGAAAGGTTTCCCTCCTCTGGCAACAGCCCAGCCAATGAGAGACTGACACAAATCAGCCAATGAAAAGCCACTATACTTTGAACTCATCGTTTACTCCAATGGAGATTTTGTTTATAACAGCCCTCCTAACTCCCCCTTTTCTTCTATGAAAGAGTCTTCCTCTCTTTTGTTCCCTGGACTTGCCTACGGTTTTATTGCCTCATATTGCATGTCTTTCCTATTCCTGAATAAATCTTTTTTTTTTTTTTTCGTGGAAGAAAAAAAAAAAACTAGCAGTTTTATCTTTAAGGTTAGCAATGACTTGACATATTTTACCTATTTTAGAAAAGTTGTGGCCAGTATTATTTCATTTATTGTACCTATTTTTTAATCTCTTTTCTCTCCTTCTAGAATTACAATGATATTAGAACTTTTCACTCTGCTTCATATGCCTCTGGCATTTATTTCTGTAATTTTTTATCCTTTATTTTCTTTGAGTTTCCATCTAGATATTTTCTATTAATGTTTCCCCATTCCTTTTTCTTCCCTGCCCAATATATTGTTATTCTCATAAGAGTTGTTAATGTTAGTAATATTTTTCTTTGCAAGAATTTTTATTTGATATTTATACAGTTCTCTGTAAAAATTGTTGCGCATGTCCTCAATTTTGAATATGTTAATTATGATTACTTTAAAGACCATTTTGATCATTCTAATGTATAGATAACTAATCTGTTCCCATTGTTTCTTAGATTTAGTCATTTGGTTTTGTATCCTGATGTACCTTATACTTTTTTTTATTTTTTATTGATTGATTTATTTTTTTTAAAGATTTTATTTATTCGATAGAGAAAGAGACAGCGAGAGAGGGAACACAAGCAGGGGGAGTGGGAGAGGGAGAAGCAGGCTTCCCGCGGTGCAGGGAGCTCGATGGCGGGGATCGATCCCAGGATCCTGGGATCATGACCTGAGCCGAAGGCAGACGCTTAATGACTGAGCCACCCAGGTGCCCCATACCTTATACTTTTATATTAAGAGGTTGTAATGGTGTATGAAAATTTGTGGAGGCTCTGGGGGATATTCTGTTAGGAGAAGAGCAAACTAATTCAACCAAGACTAAGTAGTTTTGACTCCGGGTTTCAGTCTGTTTGAGGGCTGGACTATTTCTGGATTGCCTTTGTTTTTAGGAAATAATAGCATGTCAGGGGCTTCAACCCAAGTTGTAGCATTTTTAGCAAATATCCTCCATCCTTGGTGAACCCTGAATTCTGATTTTTTCTACCAGCACTGTAAGCTCTGCTTAGACAGTTACTCTCTTAATGTCTGCTCATTAATTCATTTTTTTTTCCAGCTTCTTACTCTTCCATAGCTTAGGAATTGACAAGACAGAAAAAGTCAAACAGAATGCAGGATTTCCTTGTTTGTGGTTCCTTTTCTTTGGGATCTTGGCCCATCAAGATTTGATTAACTAGGTGACCCTGAGACAACTTCAATGTCCAGTGCTGGAAATCAGCAAATGCCCCAAGCGGGAAAACATGGAGGAAAATATCTAACTTCCCTCATTATGTTTTCATTCTCAAGATAATGGCTGCTCATGTCCTGGATGACTTGGTTGCTTTAGAGCATCTTCAACCAATTGGTGATTGTTATTGTGATTGTTTGTTTTTAAATTAAAAAACAAAAACAAAAACAACACCTTTCTTGTCAGGAAGCTTAGTCTGATAAAACCTACTTAATCATTGCCAAAATTAAAAGTCTGCTGCTGTTGTTATTTCTGCATATGTGGTATGAGAGTTATTACAAGAAGAGTTTGACAAGACAAGAATATGAATAGCTACCACATATGCAGATTGGTTGCTGGATGTAGTTCTTGGCAGGGAGAAGTGCAGATTTTCCATTTTATGAGGAAATTTTAATTTGCATGGGATATTTTTATTTTTTTTAAAGATTTTATTTATTTATTTGACAGAGAGAGACACAGCGAGAGAGGGAACACAAACGGGGGAGTGGGAGAGGGAGAAGCAGGCTTCCTGCAGAGCAGGGAGCCCGATATGGGGCTCGATCCCAGGACCCTGGGATCATGACCTGAGCCAAAGGCAGATGCTTAACCGACTGAGCCACACAGGCACCCCTGGGTGGGATATTTTTAGAAGAATGTCATGTATGGGTGTTGAACAACCAAAGGGGTGGAATAATTGGACACTTTTAATTTTTTTAACTTGAAAACATCTGGGAATTCTTCAAGTGGCACAAATTCTTGCTGTTCAGTCTCAATGAATATCACTACAAGTAACAAAATGTCCAGATATGACCTCCCTGACACTCACAGCAACTGCTGCTTGTACCAGAATCATAACCCAACCCACAAACGTTTCAGTCCAATATTTTGGATCTGAAACAAGTCATGCCAAGCAATGGGAATGCCCGGGAATTCAAGGGGACAGCAGCTACAGAACCCATTGTATAAGAGGAAAGAGTCCAGTGTCCCACAGCAGCTGGCTTTTTTTATGCCATGATTTTGACTGTAGTTCTAGCTTCCATGCTTCCTTTGGTTTATGCCCCTTTTCTAAGTTTTACTATTGACAACATCAATTCCATAAGCTATCCAAAATCCTGATAGAAATTCCCTAGTATAAATAAATTTGGATCTTTTGTTTGTACACAGAAAGCTTGACTAGTAGTGTCAGAAAAAAAAAACGTATAAAGGGCAAGTTGAAGTAGCATTTCAGTTGGGGGCAGGAAAATGACAATTAAATCTATGTTTTAGATACATAACATTTATTTGTATAAAAATATGTTTAAAAACTTGATGACTTGAGATAATGAGTGTTAGTTATCACTCATGAAGATCTCTCTTTCTCTCATCTCTATCTTTATCTCTAATCTCTTATGTATCACTATTGGCAATCATACAATAAAATATTTTGATAATATCAAAATACAAAGGCAAATAGATTAAAAATATAATTTATAGATCAGTCACCGAATGTGGGAAAATAAAGGGATAATAAATATTTATAGCCAATTAGCTAATGAAAACTCAAATGGAAACTTTTTTTTTTTCTTTAAAGATTTTTATTTATTTGACAGAGAGAGACACAGCGAGAGAGGGAACACAAGCAGGGGGAGTGGGAGAGGGAGAAGCAGGCTTCCCGCCGAGCAGGGAGCCCGATGCGGGGCTCGATCCCAGGACCCTGGGATCATGACCTGAGCCGAAGGCAGACGCTTAACGACTGAGCCACCCAGGCGCCCCCAAATGGAAAAAATTTGTAATAAGAAATAATTTTGAAAACTTAGTTTTGTACATGTTGAATTTGAGGTAATAAAGAACGTCTGGGAAGACCTATCCAACCGACAAAATCAAGGCTGGAGCTCACATTTTCAACTTATCCTATTCATCCATGTATCTATCTATCTGTCTATGCATGTATGTATGTATGTACATATCATCTATTTATCTATCATTTATGTATCATTTATCATCTATCAATCATCTATCTGTTTCTCTATCTAGTTATCTATCATCTCTTTATCTATTTTATAAGTTCCTTGTGTTTACATTGGCTCCACCTAGATAATCCAGGATAATGCCCCATCTCCATATCCTTAATTTAATCATATCTAAAAATCCATTTTTGCCATATTAGGTGACAGTCAGAGATTCCCAGGATTAGAATATGTATATCTTTGGGCGGGCCATTATTCAGCCTTACTTTTTGTTGCTTTTTATTCCTCTCATTTTGGGGGATACATCCATAAGCAGCTTTATTTCAGGGCATATGGCAGGTGAATTTTCTTAGTCCTAGTTTTTTTTTTTTTAAGATTTATTTATTTATTTAGAGAGTGTCGGGGGAGAGGCAGAGAGAGTCTTAAGTAGACTCCACAAGAGCACAGAGCCTTACGTGGGGCTTGATCTCAGGACCCTGAGATTAGGACCTGAGCCAAAACTAAGAGTTGGATGCTTAACTGACTGGGCCACCCAGGCATCCTGGTCCTAGTTTTTAAATGCTCTCTTGACTGATATATTCTCTGAATGTAGAACACTATAGCCAAAATACTAAATATTTTGTAATTTTTGGCCTTATTCTGAAGACTTGTAGCATCAGATACTTCTTTTGAACATTCTCAGAATTTAGTGTGATTCTAGTTCTGCTGTTGGTAACCATGTTTGCTCTCTGGAATTATTTTTAATCATTTCTTTATTTTTTGGATATGCAGGGGCACCTAGGTGGCTCAGTCGGTTAAATGTCTGCCTTCAGCTCAGGTCATGATCCCAGGGTCCTGGAATCGAGTCCCGCATCGGGCTCCTTGCTCAGCGGGGAGTCTGCTTCTCCCTCTTCCTGCTCCCCCTGCTTGTGCTCTCTCTCTCTCTGGCAAATAAATAAATAAAATCTTAAAAAATATATTTTTTGGATATGCAACAGTTTTCCATGACATGGTGAAGTGTGAGTCTTTGTTGCATTTATCCTGCCAGATATTCAGCTTTGGGAAATTTAGTTTTTAGCTCTGGAAAGTGTTCTTATTTATTTGATTATTTATTTAACTCCATTGTCTTTTTTTCAGGAACTCTTATTAGTTGAAAGCCGTAACTTATGCATTGATTATTTAATTCTATTATATTTTTCTTATAGTTCTCATTTCTGTATTTTTCTCTAAGTTCTCTAACATACTGCCTCAACTTTCTCCTCCAATTATTCTATTGATTTTTTAATTCAGCAATTAGCTTTCTAATTTCCAAAGGCTTTTATTCTTCACCAATAACCTCTTTTTTCATAACATCATGTTATGACGGTGTGAAATATTTTCTTGAGTCTCTTTAAAAATATTTATTTATTTTATTTGAACTATCTACTGAATTATGAGGCTTATTAAACTATTTCTTTTCCCCATGATGTCAGTTGTTTGCTGGCTCCTTGTTTTTTTGTTTTCTTTTAGTTTGTTGATTTTCTTCATAAATCTTTTGATTCTTGCTTGCTACTTGCATTCAAAAATAGAGGAGTAAGTTGATTAATTACTAGGAATCTGGGAGGCTCAGCTGCAGCCCTGTAGAGGTGGGAAGTGAGCTTTAGGGTGCTTTATAGAAGGAGGATGGTAGGTTTCCTGCTCCCCATCTTAAATGTATCAGAATTTTGAGGTATTATTCTGGGGTTCAAATTACCCATAGCTCCTCAAACAGCTTTTTAAACTAGAGAATAGTTGCCCAGTGTTGTTGTCATTATTGTTTCATGGTTTTACTATTTTGTGTTTTTTACCCCAGGGAAACTCCTGAGTGCTGGTAATTGTGCAAATTGAATATGGAGAAGCTGAGGAAGAGGTTAGAGGGGCAAAAGTTCTGAGAGCAGACCTTAGGTTACTCTCCACTTTCTGTCCTACTTCTTCCTTTCATGCCTTTAGCCAGCCTCCACCAAGCCTGCCCTGCACACCTTTTAAGATGTGCCTTCCTCGGGCGCCTGGGTGGCTCAGTTGGTTAAGCGACTGCCTTTGGCTCAGGTCATGATCCTGGAGTCCTGGGATCGAGTCCCACATCGGGCTCCCTGCTCAGTGGGGGGTCTGCTTCCCCTTCTGCCCTCTTCCCTCTCGTGCTCTCTGTCTCTCATTCTCTCTTTCTCTCAAATAAATAAATAAAATCTTAAAAAAAAAATGTTCCTTCCTCTGTTTTACATGGCTCATTAATACATGTCCATCCCTTTTTTTTAAAAAAAAAATGAGATTGTAATTGAAATACAACATTGTGTAAGTTTGTGGTATATGATGTGTTGATTTGATACATTTATACATTGCAATATGATTACCACCATATCATTAGTTAACACCTCTATCAAGTCACATAATTATCATTTTTCTTTTTGTGTGTGGTGGGGTTTAAGATCTAGTCTGTTAGTAACTTTCTTTCTTTCTTTCTTTCTTTCTTTCTTTCTTTTTCTTTCTTCTTTCTTTCTTTTAATATGTTATGTTAGTAACACAGTTTTGTCTATTATAATCACTGTGCTGTGCATTAGCTCTCCAGAAATTATTTAGTTTAATAAAAACATATTGTCCTTCAAATAAATGATCCATTCTGGCTTCAGAAGTGTAGAATACAGATAATTCCCTAGGCTAAAGATGGCAACGATGTCCTTAAGAACATTTTGTACTACAAAACCTATTGTGCCCTACACAGTACAATTTAGCTACATCATTATTTGACGCATACAACTTCAGAGGTCTGAGGAATTAAGGACCTCAAAGCACTGTGTAATGGGAAATTATAAACTGAAATTTATTTCCAGGAGAATATGTTATAGTTTTTTAAAGTTGAGAGAGAAATGTGACCCAGAAATGAAAAGGAACAAACTATGCACTACAACATAAATAAACCTCAATACCATTGCACTAAGTGAAAGAAGCCAAACACAAAATATTGTATGATTTTATTACTACCATATGATAAACAATCCCAGTTCTGTGTATATATCTGAAGGGAATAAAATCACTATTTTGAAGAAATATCTGCACCCTCATGTTCACTGCAGCATTATTTACAATGGCCAAGACATAGATACAATCTAAGTGTCCACTGATGGATAAATGGATAAAGGGAAACACACACACACTCTCACACATACTCTCTTACACACACACACACACACACACACACTAGAATACTATCAAGTCATAAAAAGAAGAAAATGGTGTCATTTGCAATAACTTTGATAAATCTTGAGAACATTATGTGAAGTGAATTAAGTCAGGCAGAGAAAGACAAATACTATATGGTACAATTTATATGTGGAATATTAAAAAAAAAACTCACAGGAAGAGAAAGTAGATTGGTGACTATCAGGGCCTGGAGGGTGGAGACAGTAGGTGATGGTGGTCAAAGGATACAAATTTCCAGTTGTAAGATGAGTATGTTCTGGGGATGTAATGGGCAGCATGATGACTATAGTTAATAATATTATATTATATACCTGAAAGTTGCAAAAAGAGCAAATTTTAAAGTTCTCACTAAGGGGGGAACTGGTAATAATGTGAGGTGATAAATTGTTAACTAAACTTACTGTGGTAATTTCACAATATATACGTGTATCATATTAAGGAGGGCACATACTGCATGGAGCACTGGGTGTTATACGAAAACAATGGATCGTGGATCACCACATCAAAAACTAGTGATGTATTGTATGGTGACTAACATAACATAATAAAATTTAAATAAATAAATAAATAAATAAAATCTTAAAAAAAAAAAACCTCAAGCCTTAAAAAAAAAATCACACTGTACACCTTAAACTTATACAGTGTCAGATATGTTAAATATACCCCCCCAATAAACCTGGGAGTGGGGAGGCAAAACTATTAGAACAAAAAGTGGAGCTGTGGTTGTGTGAGGCTGGAGGGAGACAGCAGATTGAGGAACCTGTGGGGGATGACAGAAATATTTAAAACTGGATTATGTTGATGGTTGTATAGCTCTGTAAATGTACCGAAACTCATGTAACTATACACCTTAAATTGGTGAATTTTATGATATTTTCATTTTCCTTCAACAAAGCCCTTAGGAAAATTAATTCCTTATAATGCATTAAAAAATGGAAAGCAAAAGATTGGGAGAAGATTTAATTACCATCATGGGATCAAGTGTTAACTCTACATTTTCTAACATTACAGCCTGTCCTCAGTCCACCGATTATGCTGCTGTATGAAAATCTAACAAACCTTTCTTCAGAACAACTTGGATATACATAAGCAAACATGTTAATCTTACCTCTTTCCAGTATATAACAATAAATATTTAGTGTCTTCCTTGTGTAGTGTTTTCATATTAAAAGAACAACAGCAGCAACAACAACAGCACACCAGGATCAAGCAACTCTACCCTTTGGACTTCTTCTAGAGTTCACAAACATTAGAAATAAAGTGTTCATTCATTATGGGAAGAGTACAGAAGGATATTTTCAGGTAAAGTCAACATTGCCTTCGGGTTTGTACAAACCAAATGTTTTAATAGAAGATTCAATTTCACTTTGGATTAAATGTGACAAACACAAATTAATTAAACAGAGAGGCAAAGTCAAGGCCAACCATTCTTATTTAGTCATTTCCAAGTGAAGCTCAACAACTGAGAAAATTCAGAAAGTAATGTACCAAAGTGTTTTTGCAGAGTTTTTGAGATTATGGATCTTATTAAACTTTAATAGCAAGTAGGATGTTTTACCCCAGTAGTCATTTTATCTTCAGTGACTCAGGAAGAACAAAGACTTAAATCTTGTTCTTTCCATGAAAAGTGTGTGTACTTTGGAATCAGAGGTTTCAGTTTAAGTCCTCAAGCTGGCTATGTAGACTTGAGTAGGTCAAATGACTTCTCTGAGGCTCCAAGTTTCCTTAGGAATGAAATGTGGGCACTCAAGAAAATCTAATGCAAAAGTCTATTTTAAAATATAATGTGTAATATACAGAGAAGGGAAACACTTTAGATCCACCTCTTTAAAAAATATTGAAGCTCCATGATTTGCATGACTGATGAATGGATAAAGAAGAGGTGGTATATATATACACACACATACATATATGTGTGTGTGTGTGTACACAAAGACACTCTTGTCAGGCAGGCTATGACCAAGGTTTAGAGGTTACCTCCCAAGAGTAGGTCAAAGGTTGGTTTCTTTGGAATGTGCAGGGACTGAACATCTCATATATTACTCAGCCAAAAAAAGAATGAAATCTTGCCATTTGCAACAACATGGTTGGAACTAGACAGTATTATGCTAATTGAAATAAGTCAGTCAGAGAAAGAAAAATACCATATAATGTCACTCATATGTGGAATGTAAGAAACAAAACAAATGAGCAAAAGGAAAAAGAAAAGAAAAATAGAGGCAAACCAAGAAACAGACTCTTAACTAGACAGAACAAAATGATGGTTACCAGAGGGGAGATGAATGGGGGGATGAGTGAAGTAGGTGATGGGGATTAAGGAGGGCACTTGTTTGTGTGATGAGCACTAGTTGCTGTATGGAAGTGTTGAATCATTATATTTTACACCTGAAACTAATATTACATTGTATGTTAACTAACCGGAATTTAAATAAAAACTTAAAATAAAAACACTTAAAACAATGCTGAAGCATGGGGGCAGCAAAGTATCAATGGAAACAGGAAGTTGGACCCACCCAGAAAGAGCAGAATCAGACAGAACTGAGACTGAGCCCATTAGCTTTGAGACACTGGGCACATTGGCTAGGAGACCTGAGCCTCAGTTACTTCTGCTACAAAATAGAGTGGATAAACTTTACTTCAAAGTTAGTTTGGGAAATGAAGTAAAGGTTATAACACCTGACTTGAATCATAATTAGAACTAAATAAATATTAATTATTATTTTATTACTTTGGAACTTTACAATGACAAAAAACATTAGTTGAGAATGACTTAATCCACAATGGGACTGAACTGATCTTCTAAGCAAACACACCTATATATATAGATATAGATATAGATATAGATATAGATATAGATATAGATATAGATATAGATAGAGATAGAGATAGAGATAGAGATAGAGATAGAGATAGATATAGATATAGATATAGATATAGATATATATGTATAAGTGTAATGCATGTGTGTATGTATATAGCAATAATAAGTTTTTTTGGCTAATGTTGTGTCAGGGACCCCAAACCACCCTCAGGTAAAATGATTCACTGGAAAGAAACAGAACTAAGAAAAACTGCTGTAATCATGGTTCTAATTTATTACAGCAAAAAGATAGATTAAATCAGTAAAAGTAAAAGTCACATAAAGAAGAGTCCGGGAGAGACAAGTCATGAGCTTTCAGTTTTCCCCTCTCAGTGGAATTGTATAGACAAGGCTCATTTTTCCCAGCATGATGTATAGCAACACATATAAATTATTGTAAACCAGGAACTCTGCCCCAAGTCAGAGTTTTTATTAGGGTTGGTCATATAAGCATAAAATGCTCTTGGGCTACTCAGTCTCCATCTACTCCAGAGGTCAAAACAGATACGATATGGCCCAATGTCTCCACCATAAATCACACTGTTTAACATAACCTTTCTAGTGTGGCCCAAGTCCCTAGGTATACAAAGACACTCTTGTCTGGCAGGCTATGACAAAGGTTTAGAGGTTACCTCCCAAGAGTAGGTCAAGGGTCGGTTTCTTTGGAATGTGCAGGGATTAAACACTTCAGATCTGCCGTTAACTTTCACTACATCCCCCTAACACTTGGTCTAGGCTCTTAGCTCTCTTACAGAAAAAAAAAAATATATCATATTTGTTTGAGCATCTGTATATAGAATAGCACATATATAACATATACTCAAATACTATCGGTACGAATATGCTTAACATTTGGAGAAACCAGGGTGGTTTAGGGATAGATTTAAGGAAACAACTAATCCACCTGTATTAGACTGAGTTCTCCAGAGAAATAGAGCAAATAGGATTTAAATAGGATTTACACACACACACACACACACACGAATTTATTATAAGAAATTGATTCACACTATTATGGAGGCTGGCAAATGCCAAGTTCTGCAGGACCAGTTGGCAAGTTGGAGACCCAGGAGAGCCAATGTGTGGCTAAAGTCTAAAGACCAGCAGGCTTGAAAACCAGGAAGAACCAATGTTTCAGTTCAAGTCTGAGGCAGGAAAACAACTAATGTCCCAGTTCAAAGACCACCTGGCAAGAAAAGATGAAAACATTGTCTTACTCAGGGTCAGCCTTTTTATTCCCCTCAGGCCTTCAACTGATCGGATGTGGGAAGACCACATTATGAAGGGCAGTCTACTCCACTTAATCTCCTGATTTAAATATTATTCTCATCCAAAAACATCACAGAAATGCCAAGAATATTTTTTTGAAACAAAAACTTAATAAGAAATTTAAAAAATAATGAAGTGAGAATTACTTATAAAAAATAAAAAGAACATATATAATTGTATCTTCAAGAATTTTCATGGAACATTATGACCCATCATTAATGTATCCACATTCTCTAATGAAATGATTCTGAGAAAGGGCAGCATGAAAATATTCTAATGCAGGGCTGCACAACAGAAATTTCTGTGATGATGGAAATGTTTTATTATCCCTCTTTTGTCTAATACAGAATCTGTTAGCCACTCACAAAAGGGCTAATGCATATGAGGAGCTGAATTTTTATTTATTTCATTTAATTAATTAATTTATGTTTTAATACGTAGAAAAGCATATTTTTTTATTATGTTCAGTTAGCCAGCATATACTACATCATAAGTTTTTTTGTTTTTTGTTATTTTAATTTCCCTGATGGGGCAATATACTTTATTTTATTTATTTATTTTTTAAATTTTATTATGTTAATCGCCATACCTTACATCATTAGTTTTTGATGTAGTGTTCCATAATTCATTGTTTGTGTAAAACACCCAGTGCTCCATGCAGAACATGACCTCTTTAATACCCATCATCGGGCTAACCCATCCCTCCCACCCCCCACTACTCCAGCAAACCTCAGTTTGTTTCCTGAGACTAAGAATTCCTCATATCAGTGAGGTCATATGATAAATGTCTTTTTCTCTCATTGACTTATTTCACTCAGCATAATACCCTCCAGTTCCATCCACGTCGTTGCAAAGGCCAAGATTTCATTCCTTTTTTTTTTTTAACCATAAATTTTATTTTATTTTTTTTATTCTTATGTTAATCCCCTTACATTACATCATTAGCTTTAGATGAAGTGTTCCATGATTCCTTGTTTGTGCATAACACCCAGTGCTCCATGCAGAATGTGCCCTCCTCAATACCCACGACCAGGCTAACACATCTGCCACCCCCTCCCCTCTAGAACCCTCAGTTTGTTTTTCAGAGTCCCTCATCTCTCATGGTTCGTCTACCCCTCCGATTTCCCCCGCTTCATTCTTCCCCTCCCGCTACCTTCTTCTTCTTCTTTTTTTTTTTCTTCACTTATATTGCATTATTTGTTTCAGAGGTACAGATCTGAGATTCAACAGTCTTGCACAATTCACAGTGCTTATCAGAGCACATACACTCCACAGTGTCTATCACCCAGTTACCCCATCCCTCCCACCCCACCCCCACTCCAGCAACCCTCAGTTTGTTTCCTATAATTAAGAATTCCTCATATCAGTGAGATCATATGATACATGTCTTTCTCTGTTTGATTTATTTCACTCAACATAATACCCTCCAGTTCCATCCACGTCGTTGCAAACGGCAAGATCTCATTCCTTTTGATGGCTGCATAATATTCCATTGTGTATATATACCACTTCTTCTTTATCCATTCATCTGTCGATGGACATCTTGGCTCTTTCCACAGTTTGGCTATTGTGGACATTGCTGCTATAAACATCAGGGTGCACGTACCCCTTCGGATCCCTACTTTGGTATCTTTGGGGTAAATACCCAGTAGTGCAATTGCTGGATCATATGGTAGCTCTATTTTCAACTTTTTGAGGAACCTCCATACTGTTTTCCAGAGTGGCTGCACCAGCTTGCATTCCCACCAACAGTGGAGGAGGGTTCCCCTTTCTCCACATCCCCGCCAACATCTGTCGTTTCCTGACTTGTTAATTTTAGCCATTCTGACTGGTGTGAGGTGGTATCTCATTGAGGTTTTGATTTGGATTTCCCTGATGCCGAGCAATATTGAGCACTTTTTCATGTGTCTGTTGGCCATTTGGATGTCTTCTTTGGAAAAATGTCTGTTCATGTCTTCTGCCCATTTCTTGATTGGATTCTTTGTTCTTTGGGTGTTGAGTTTGATGAGTTCTTTATAGATTTTGGATACTAGCCCTTTATCTGATATGTCATTTGCAAATATCTTCTCCCATTCTGTCAGTTGTCTTTTGGTTTTGTGGACTGTTTCCTTTGCTTTGCAAAAGCTTTTTATCTTGATGAAGTCCCAAGAGTTCATTTTTGCCCTTGCTTCCCTTGCCTTTGGCAATGTTTCTAGGAAGAAGTTGCTGCGGCTGAGGTCAAAGAGGTTGCTGCCTGTGTTCTCCTTTAGGATTTTGATGGACTCCTGTCTCACATTGAGGTCTTTCAACCACTTGGAGTCTATTTTTGTGTGTGGTGTAAGGAAATGGTCCAGTTGCATTCTTCTGCATGTGGCTATCCAATTTTCCCAACACCATCTGTTGAAGAGACTGTCTTTGTTCCATTGGACATTCTTTCCTGCTTTGTCAAAGATTAGTTGACCATAGAGTTGAGGGTCCATTTCTGGGCTCTCTATTCTGTTCCATTGATCTATGTGTCTGTTTTTGTGCCAGTACCATGCTGTCTTGATGATGACAGCTTTGTAATAGAGCTGGAAGTCCGGAATTGTGATGCCGCGAGCTTTGCTTTTCTTTTTCAACATTCCTATGGCTATGCGGGGTCTTTTCTGGTTCCATACAAATTTTAGGATTATTTGTTCCGTTTCTTTGAAAAAGGTGGTTGGTATTTTGATGGGGATTGCATTGAAGGTGTAGACTGCTCAAGGTAGCATTGACATCTTCACAATATTTGTTCTTCCAATCCATGAGCATGGAACTTTTTCCATTTCTTTGTGTCTTCCTCAATTTCTTTCATGAGTATTTTATAGTTTTCTGCATACAGATCCTTTGCCTCTTTGGTTAGATTTATTCCTAGGTATCTTATGGTTTTGGGTGCAATTGTAAATGGGATCGACTCCTTCATTTCTCTTTCTTCTGTCTTGTTGTGGGTGTATAGGAATGCCACTGACTTCTGTGCATTGATTTTATATCCTGCCACTTTACTGAATTCCTGTATGAGTTCTAGCAGTTTTGGGGTGGAGTCTTTGGGGTTTTCCACATAAAGTATCATATCATCTGCAAAGAGTGAGAGTTTGACTTCTTCTTTGCCAATTTGGATGCCTCTGATTTCTTTTTGTTGTCTGATTGCTGTGGCTAGGACTATATAGTATGTTGAAAAGTAGTGGTGATAGTGGACATCCCTGCCGCATTCCTGACCTTAGGGGGAAGGCTCTCAGTTTTTCCCCAATGAGAATGATATTCGCTGTGGGTTTTTCATAGATGGCTTTTACAGTATTGAGGTATGTACCCTCTATCCCTATAATCTGAACAGTCTTGATCAAGAAAGGATACTGTACTTTGTCAAATGCTTTTTCTGCATCTATTGAGAGGACCATATGGTTCTTGTTCTTTCTTTTATTAATGTATTGTATCACATTGATTGATTTGCAGATGTTGAACCAACCTTGTAGCTCAGGGATAAATCCCCCTTGGTCATGGTGAATAATCCTTTTAATCTACTGTTGAATCCTATTGGCTAGTATTTTGGTGAGAATTTTTGCATCCATGTTCATCAGGGATATTGGTCTGTAATTCTCCTTTTTGATGGGGTCTTTGTCTGGTTTGGGGATCAAGGTAATGGTGGCCTCATAAAGCGAGTTTGGAAGTTTTCCTTTCATTTCTATTTTTTGGAACAGTTTCACAAGAATAGGTATTAATTCTTCTTGAAATGTTGGGTGAATTCCCCTGGGAAGCCATCTGGCCCTGGGCTTTTCTTTGTTGGGAGATTTTTGATGACTCCTTCAATTTCCTAGTGGTTATAGGTCAAGTTTTCTATTTCTTCCTGGTTCAGTTTTGGTAGTTGATACATCTCTAGGAATGCATCCATTTCTTCCAGGTTATCTAATTTGCTGGCATAGAATTGCTCATAATATATTCTTATAATTGTTTGTATTTCTTTGGTGTTGGTTGTGATCTCGCCTCTTTCATTCATGATTTTGTTGATTTGGGTCATTTCTCTTTTCTTTTTGATAAGTCTGGCCAGGGGGTTATCAATCTTGTTAATTCTTTCAAAGAACCAGTTCCTAGTTTCGTTGATCTGTTCTACTGTTCTTTTGGTTTGTATTTCATTGATTTCTGCTCTGATCTTTATTATTTCTCTTCTCCTACTGAGTTTAGGCTTTATTTGCTGTTCTTTCTCCAGCTTCTTTCGGTGTAGGGTTAGGTTGTGTATTTGAGACCTTTCTTGTTTCTTGAGGAAGGCTTGTATTGCTATCTACTTTCCTCTTAAGACTGCCTTTGTTGCATCCCAAAGATTTTGAATAGTTGTGTTTTCATTTTCATTGGTTTCCATGAATTTTTTTAATTCTTCTTTAATTTCCTAGCCCACCCATTCATTCTTTAGTAGGATGTTCTTTAGCCTCCATGTGTTTGAGTTCATTCCAACTTTCCTCTTGTGATTGAGTTCTAGTTTCAAAGCATTGCAGTCTGAAAATAGGCAGGGAATTGATCCCAATCTTTTGTTACCAGTTGAGATCTGATTTGTGACCTAGTATGTGATCGATTCTGGAGAATGTTCCATGGGCACTAGAGAAGAATGTGTATTCTGTTGCTTTGGGATGGAAAGTTCTGAATATAACTGTGAAGTCCATTTGGTCCAGCACGTCATTTAAAGTCTTTATTTCCTTGTTGATCTTTTGCTTAGATGATCTCTCCATTTCAGTGAGGGAGTTGTTAAAGTCCGCCACTATTATTATATTGTTGTCGATGTGTTTCTTTACTTTTGTTATTCATTGCCTTGTATAATTGGCTGCTCCCATGATAGGGGCATAGATATTTACAATTGTTAGATCTTCTTGTTAGATAGACCCTTTAAGTAGGATATAGTGTCTTTCCTCATCTCTTATTATAGTCTTTGGTTTAAAATCTAATTTGTCTGATATAAGGATTGCCACCCCAGCTTTCTTTTGGTGCCCATTAGCATGGTAAATGGTTTTCCACCCCCTCACTTTCAATCTGGGGGTCTCTTTGGGTCTAAAATGAGTCTCTTGCAGACAGCATATCGATGGGTCTTGTTTTTTAATCCAGTCTGATAGTCTGTGTCTTTTGATTGGGGCATTTAGCCCATTTACATTCAGGGTAACTATTGAAAGATAGGAATTTAGTGCCATGGTATTGCCTGTAAGGTGACTGTTACTGTATATTTTCTGCATTCCTTTCTGGTCTATGTTGCTTTTAGGCTCTCTCTTTGCTTAGAGGACCCCTTTCAATATTTCTTGTAGGGCTGGTTTTGTGTTTGCAAATTTCTTTAGTTTTTGTTTGTCCTGGAAGCTTTTTATCTCTCCTTCTATTTTCAATGAGAGCCTACCTGGATATAGTATTCTTGGCTGCATATTTTTCTCATTTAGTGCTCTGAATATATCCTGCCAGTCCTTTCTGGCCTGCCAGGTCTCTGTGGATAGATTTGTTGCCAATCTAATATTTCTACCATTGTAGGTTACAGATCTCTTCTCCCAAGCTGCTTTCAGGATTTTCTCTTTGTCTCTGAGACTCGTAAGTTTTACTCTTAGATGTCAGGGTGTTGACCTATTTTTATTGTTTTTGAGAGGGGTTCTCTGTGTCTCTTGGATTTTGATGCCTGTTTCCTTCCCCAAATTAGGGAAGTTCTCTGCTATAATTTGCTCCAGTATACCTTCTGCCCCTCTCTCTTTCTTCTTCTTCTGGGATCCCAATTATTCTAATGTTGTTTCATGTTATGGTATCACAGAACAAAACAAAAAAAACATAATATGATCAAATATGATCAGGCTGGTGTATAGATCAGTGCCACACACTCGATTTGGGGCATATTTTTGTTTGTTAGAAGAAAGTGACCCCCAAAATTTTAAAGAAAGAAAAACTTATATATGTACAAAAATAAGGGTAAATACGATGAAGGGATGGAATAAGACTGTTACAATGGAAATTATAAAAGATTTTATAAAGGGAATTGATAAGAAGTTGGTTGAAAAAAGAAAGAAGAGGATTTTAAAAAAAAGGGAGAGAATGTGATCAGGCAGGAGACTAGAACAAAGCCATTCACTAGAGATTTAAGGTTTATTTTGTTCTGTTAGAATAAACTGTATCCCAAATTTTAAAGAGAGAACAACTTATATATACATATACCAAAAATAAGGTTAACTACTATGAAGGGATAGAATATGACTCTCAAAATGAAAAATAAAAATGTTTTTTAAAAAAGGGATTGATAAGATTTTGGTTAAAAAAGGGAAAAAGAAAAAGTTCAAAAAAAAAAAAGAAAAAGAAAGTTAAAAAAGATTAACTTTGAAAGACTAAAGAGTCATGGGAAAAAAGCTATGGATTCTATGTGCAGTATTCCCCTAGCGCTGGAGTTCTGCCATTCTCATTGATTGGTAAACTTAGTCTTGGCGGGCTGTTCTTGCTGATCTTCTGGGGGAGGGGCCTGTTGCAATGGTTCTCAGATGTCTTTGCTGGAGGTGGAATTGCCAGGTCCTTGCTGGGGCTAGGTTAAGTAATCTGCTTGGGTTTGCTCTCAGGAGTTTTTGTTTCCTGCAAGCTTTCCGTACAGCTTTGGAGGATGAGAGTGAAATGGCAGCCTCCCAATCTCCACCCTGGAGGAGCCAAGAACTCAGGGCCCCACTCCTCAGTGAGCCCCCAGAGAAAAGCAGTCAATCACTCCTATCTCCACAACTGCAGCCACACTCTGTGCTCACCTGGGCAGTGACTGAGCGTTTCTATCTCTGGCACATGACCCTGTGTGGAGTTTCCAAACCCAGGAGAGTCCTGGGGTGCACTCTTGTGCCGCTCCTCCCAGGGGAGGAAGAGGAGTCTTCCCAGATCTGCCACTTGTTCGGTCCCTGCTGGAAGAGCAGTGGCCCGACTGTACCGTGGATCATGGTTTATGGCAACCCCGAGCTGAGAGCCCATTCCTCGGCTCCCTCTCTGCAGCCTGCTTCCCCACTCCAATACCTGGGAGCTCTGCCAAACTCAGACACCCCCGGTCTTTCTGTGATCCTGAGGGTCTTGAGACCACACTGTCCCAGCGAGGGTTCCACCCCCTGCTTAGCCACTGGAGTGACGTCCCTCATTGGAGCGGACTTCTAAATGTTCCAATTTTGTGCTCCGCTGCTCTATCACTTGCCAGTAGCGGCCAGTGGAGGCCCCCTCCTCCGCTCTCTATCTTTCCGAATATCGCCTCGGATTCACTTCTCCGTACATCCTACCTTCTAGAAAGTGGTCGCTTTTCTGTTCAGAGAGTTGTTGCTATTCTTTTCTTCGATCTCCTATTGAGTTCATAGGTGTTCATAATGGTTTGATCCCTATCTAGCTGATTCCTGGGACCAGACGAAATTTAGGTCTCCTACTCCTCCACCATCTTGCTGCTCCCCCGACATCATAAGTTTTTGATGTAGTGTTCAATGATTCATTAGTTGTGTATAACACCCTCTGCTTATCACAACATGTGCCCTCCATAATACCCATCACCCAGTACCCCATCCCCCCACCCCCCCTCCCCTCCTCAACCCTCAGTTTGTTTCCTGGAGTCCAGAGTCTCATGGTTGGTCTCAACAAACCATGAGGAACTGAATTTGTACTATATGTAGTCATATGTGCCTAGTGGTTACCAAATGAACAGCATAGTTCTAGTGCCTCATGGGTCAAAAACAGTGGTTTCTTTGGGGAACTTCTCTAATCACTGCTGACGTCCATAGAGGGTTGGGGGTAGAAAGAGAGGAAAACTCTGAAGAGATCTATTGAGCTACTTAAGCAAGTTCTGAAACTCTCCACAGCTTTTGGAGGCAGGGGTTAAGGAAAGGACTCAGGGAGACTTGAATATGCCCTTGAGCTCCTGGCTAATGTCAACAGGAGTAAAAGGCCTAGGACTTGGCTCACTCACATGAGCATGTAGAACCATAGGTTCTACACACAGAATCTGAGACTAGGACTATCTGTGTATGGAAATCATCTCTGTGGGGATGGTGAGGAGGTGGGGGTACTCATTTCTGGACAGGGTTTCCAGGGTTAGGAAAGGATTTAGAGGTGGAAGGAGGACCTGAGGGCCCTTTCTGGCCACCTGCAGGCTGGCTTTTATATCATAGTCACCTCTGTCACACTTGGGAAAATTCTAGGATGCAGGTGATCCCCAGTGTCAGCTTCTCCAGGTGTGGCTTGCTGCAGCCTGGGGACATTGTCTCCTCCGTGGCTTGCTTCTTGTTCTTCTTACAGCTGGGGCAGTGGTGGCAACAGAGCATGAGAGTGGGGCCATCTGGAGGACTGGCTGCCCCAGAGGCTGGACCATCAAATTCATGGCTTGCTGTGAGTTGTAGTGCTGGACTCCTGAGAGCACCCTAGGGCAGAGATGGGGGACCTGGGCTGCCCTAGGAATAGTAGGTCTGTGGGGTGCTCATTCTGTGGCCCCAGGCACACCACACCATGACAAGGGGACACAGCATCTTCTCCCATGGGCCCTCCCACCCCACCCCTAGAATAGTATTTTACAAGAGACACACTTTATTTTAAAATATTTTTATTTGAGTATAATTGACACACAATGTTACATTAGTTTCAGGTGTACAACATAGTGATTTGACAAGTTTATACATAATACTGTTATGCTATGTTCATCACAAGTGTAGCTACCATCTGTCACAATACACCTCTATTACATTATCATTAATCTGTGTCTTTTATTCCTATGACTTATTCATTCCATAACTGGAAACCTGTATCCCCCCATTCCCACGCTCCCCTCCCCTCTGCCAGCCATCATTTGTTGTCTGTATTTATAGGTCTGATTCTGCTTTTTGTTTGTTTGTTCATTTGTTTTGTTATTTAGATTCCACATATAAGTGAAATCATATGGTATTGGTCTTGTTCTGTCTGACTTATTTTACTTACCATAATACCCTCTAGGTTCATCCATGTTGTCACAAAAGGGAAGATTCCATCCTTTTTTATGGCTGTGTAATATTCCGGTGTGTGTGTGTGTGTTATCTATATATCTATATCTCACATCTTTTTTATCCATTCATCTATCAATGGACACTTGGGTTGCTTCCATATCTTGACTATTGTAAATAATGCTGCAATAACCATAGGGGTGTGTAAATCTTTTTGATTTAGTGTTTCTGTTTTTTTGGGTAAATAGTGGAATTATTGGATCATATGGTATAACTATTTTTAATTCTTTGAGAAATCTTTTTGCATTCCCACCAGCAGCATAGGAGGGTTCCTTTTCTCCACATCCATGCAAATACTTAACATTTCTTGTCTTTTTGATTTTAGTTATTCTGACAGGTAGAATATGATATCTCACTGTAATTTTGATTTGCATTTTTCTGATGATTAGTGATGTTGAGAATCTTTTCATGTGTCTGTCGGCCATCTGTATGTCTTTGGAAATATGTCTATTAGGTCTTCTGCCCATTTTTTTTCATAGCTTATTTTTTAAATATTTTTTTCATCATGATAAGTGTACTCTTTAATCTCCACCACCTATTTAACCCATCTCCTACCCACCTCCCCCCTGGTAATCATCAGTTTGTTGTTTAGAGTTGAGCTTATTTCTTGGTTTCTCTCTCTTTTTTCCCCTTTTGCTTGTTTGTTTTGTTTCTTAAATTCTACATATGAGTGAGATCATATGGTATTTTTCTTTCCCTGACTGACTTATTTCACTTAACATTATACTTTCCAGCTCTATCCATGTGGCAAATGGCAAGATTTCATTCTTTTTTATGGCATGAAAAGATGCTGTGGTGGGAATGCAAACTGGTGCAGCTACTGTGGAAAACAGTATGGAGGTTCCTCAAAAAGTTAAAAATAGATCTACCTTATGATCCAGTAATTGCACTATGGGGTATTTACCCCAAAATACAAAAATACTAATTCAAAGGGATACATGCAACACGACAATCTTCTACCCAATTTTTTTTTTTTTTTTTTTGGTATTGGGTTGTGTAAGTTCTTTACATATTTTGGATATTAACCCCTTATATTTTGAATATTTTTTTCTGACTAAAAAGGTGTTTTATTTATTTTTTCATTTTTTAAAATTTTATTTTATTATGTTATATTAGTCACCATACATTACATCATTAGTTTTTGATGTAGTGTTCCATGATTCATTGTTTCTGTATCACACCCAGTGTACAACACTCCATGCAATACGTGCCCTCCTTAATACCCATCACCAGGCTAACCCATCCACCCGTCCCCTCTAGAACCCTCAGTTTGTTTCTCAGAGTCCATAGTCTCTCATGGTTCATCTCCCCCTCTGATTTCCCCCACTTCATTTTTCCCTTCCTACTATCTTCTTCTTTTTTTTTTAACATATAATGTATTATTTGTTTCAGAGGTACAAGTCTGTGATTCATTAGTCTTATACCATTCACAGCACTCACCATAGCACATACTCTCCCCAATGTCCATCACCTAGCCACCCCATCCCTCCCACCCCCCACTACTCCATCAACCCTCAGTTTGTTTCCTGAGATTAAGAGTCTCTTATGGTTTGTCTCCCTCTCCGGTTTCATCTTGTTTCATTTTTTATTCCCTTCCCCTATGATCCTCTGTCTTGTTTCTCAAATTCCACATATCAATGAGATCATATGATACTTGTCTTTCTCTGATTGACTTATTTTGCTTGGCATAATACCCTCTAGTTCCATCCACCTTGTTGCAAATGTCAAGGTTTCATTTTTTTTTTTGATGGTTGCATATATATTTTGAATATTAAACCTTTATTAGGTTTTTAATCCATTTGAGTTTATTTTTGTTTATGGTGTAAGAAAGTAGTCCAGTTTGCATGTAGCTGTCCAGTTTTCCCAAAACCATTTATTGAAGAGATTGTCTTTTCCTATTGTATTCTTGCCTTTTTTGTGATAGATTACAAGACCATGTAAGTATGGGCTTATTTATGGTGTCTCTGTTTTGTTCCATTGATCTATGTCTCTATTTTTCTGCCAGTACTATACTTTTTTGATCATTACAGCTTTATATTATATCTTGAAATCTTACAATCTTGAGACTGTAATACCTCCAACGTGGTTCCTTTTTCTTAAGATTGCTTTGCCTATTCAGAGTCTTTGTGGTTCCATACAAATTTTAGAATTATTTGTTTGAGATCTGTGAAAAATCCTGTTGATATTTTGATAGGGATTTAATTGAATCTGTAGATTGCTTTGGGGTGTGTGGACATTTTAACAATATTAATTCTTCCAATCCATGAGCATGAAATATCCTTCCATACGTTTACATCATCTTTAATTTATTTCATTAGTGTTTTATAATTCCCAGAGTACAAGTCTTTCACCTTTGTTAAGGAGCTATTTTATTCTTTTTGGTGCAAATGTAAATGGATTTGTTTTCTTAATTTATCTTTCTGCTACTTTGTTATTAGTATATAGAAATGCTACCAATTTCTGGGTATTAGTTTTGTATCCTGTTACATTACTAAATAATAATTTCTAATATTTCTTTGGTGGGGTTTTTAGAGTTCTCTATGTATGGTATCATGTCATTTGCAAATAGTGACAGTTTGACATCTTTTTTACCAATATGGATGCCTCTTTTTTCTTTTTATTTTCTGATTGCTGTAGCTAGGGCTTCATGTACCATGTTAAATAAAAGTGGCAAGAGTGGACATCCTTGTCTTGTTCCTATCTTGTAGGATGAGCTCTCATGTTGAATGTTGAATTTTGACAAATGCTTTTTCTGCATTTATTGAAACTATCATATGATTTTTATCCTTTGTTTTGTTAGTGTATCACATCAATCAGTTTGTGAATTTTGAATTATCCTTGCAACCCTTGAATAAATCCCACTTGCTCATAGTGAATGATCTTCTTAATGTATTGTTGAATGTGGTTTGCTAATATTTTGTTGAGGATTTTTGCATCTATGTTCATCAGAGATACCTAGAATAACATTTGACCAAATATATGGATATCCCTTGGCCCAGTCAAGTTGACATAAAATCAACCATATCACAACCTATAAAACCATTACATACATTTTCAAATTTCTGTTCTAGTGTGAATATTCACACTAGCATTGCATCATTGATCTACTGCTAATTATATCTTATGGTAATCTTGTGCTGAACCACTTAACATAGATTAATGACTAGCCAAATACATTTCCATTTCATTTTCTATTGATATTGCATCCTAATGAGACATTAACTCAATCTCCCCATACATTTATTTAACTATCAATATTAGTTTTATCATATAACATGTTTGCATAAGGTAATTGAATATTACCAACAATGCATGTGTTAACCCACAACACAGTATGGTAGTAAATGTAACCTGAAAAATAAGAGTCAAAAGATACTGGCACATTACTAGAGTTCCCCTCAGTTATTAACAATTGGTTCAGTTCATCATCAATGCCACTTGGGTATAAAGGATCCTATTTGACTTGTGTCTTTCCAAAACCAGGGACATTCTTGACAAATGTATAGCTTCACCCTTTGGGACACCTATGATATGGTCTCATTATTGGCTATGGACTTCTCTTGAGGCACAAATGTAATATTGACTTTCTTTCTTTTTTTTTTTAAAGATTTTATTGATTTATTTGACAGAGGGAGAGAAAGAGGGAGCACAAGCAGGAGGAGCAGCAGGCAGAGAGAGAGGGAGAAGTAGATCCCCCATAGAGCAGGAAGCCTGATGCAGGGCTCGATCCCAGGGTCCCGGAATCATGACCTGAGCTGAAGGGAGACAATTAACCAACTGAGCCACCCAGGCACCCCTAGAGTTTCTTTCTTTGCATAAGTCATTGTTAGTTGCCATAGAGTCTCTCATGGTTTATCTCCTTCTCTGATTTATTCCCATTCAGTTTTCTCTCCCTTCCCATATTGTCCTCTGCACTATTCCTTTTATTCCACATATGAGTGAAACCATATGATAATTGTCTTTCTTTGATTGACTTATTTCATTTAGCATAATACCCTCCAGTTCCATCCATGTCAGTACAAATGGTGGTTTTTCATCCTTTCTGATGGCTGAGTGATATTCCATTGTATATATGATCCACATCTTCTTTATCGATTCATCTGTTGAAGGACAACATCACTCCTTCCACAGTTTGACTATTGTGAACATTGCTGCTATGAACATTGGGGTGCATGTACCCCTTCATTTCACTACATCTGTATCATTGGGGTAAATACTCAGTAGTGCATTTGCTGGGTCATAAGGTAGCTCTATTTTCAACATTTTGAGGAACCTCCATACTGTTTTCAAGAGTGGCTACACCCATTTGCATTCTCACCAACAGTGTAAGACTGTTCCCCTTTCTCGGCATCCTCACCAACATCTGTAATTTCCTGATGTGTTCATTTTAGACATTCTGACTGGTGTGAGGTGGCATCTCATTGTGGCTTTAATTTGTATTTCCCTGATGCTAAATTATGTTGAGCATTTTTCATGTGTTTTTTGGCCATTTGGATGTCTTCTTTGCAGAGATGTCTGTTCATGTCTTCTGCCCATTTCTTGATTGGATTCTTTGTTCTTTGGGTGTTGAGTTTGATGAGTTCTTTATAGATTTTGGATACTAGCCCTTTATCTGATATGTCATTTGCAAATATCTTCTCCCATTCTGTCAGTTGTCTTTTGGTATTGTTGACTGTTTCTTTTGCTGTGCAAAAGCTTTTTATCTTGATGAAGTCCCAATAGTTCATTTTTGCCTTTGTTTCCCTTGCCTTTGGAGATGTGTCTTGTAAGAAGTTGGTATGGCCAAGATCGAAGAGATTACTGCCTATGTTCTCCTCAAGGATTTTGATGGATTCCTGTCTCACATTGAGGTCTTTCATCCATTTGAGTTTATCTTTGTGTATAAGGAAATAGTCCACGTTCATTTTTCTGCATGTGGCTGTCCAATTTTCCCAGCACCATTTGTTGAAGAGACTATCTTTTTTCCATTGGATATTCTTTCTTTCTTTGTTGAAGATTAGTTGACCATAGAGTTGAGGGTCCATTTCTGGGCTCTCTATTCTGCTCCATTGATCTATGTGTCTGTTTTTGTGCCAGTACCATACTGTCTTGATGATTATAGCTTTGTAATAGAGCTTGAAATCTGGAATTGTGATGCCACCAGCTTTGGTTTTCTTGTTCAACATTCCTTTGGCTATCCGGGGTCTTTTCTGGCTTTATACAAATTTTAGGATTATTTGTTCCAGTTCTGTGAAAAATGTTCATGGTATTTTGATAAGGATTGCATTGAATGTGCAGATTGCTCTAGGTAGCATAGACATCTTCACAATATTTGTTCTTCCATTCCATGAGCATGGAATGTCTTTTCCATTTCTTTGTGTCTTCCTCAATTTCTTTCACGGGTATTCTATAGTTTTCTGAGTTTTCAATCAGATCCTTTGCCTCTTTGATTAGGTTTATTTCTAGGTATCTTATGTTTTTGGGTGCATTTGTAAATGGGATCAACTCCTTAATTTCTCTTTCTTCTGTTTCATTGTTAGTGTATAGATATGCAACTGATTTCTGTGCATTGATTTTATACCCTGCCACATTAAAGAATTCCTGTATGAGTTCTAACAATTTTGGGGCATAGTCTTTGGGTTTTCCACATAGAGTATCATGTCATCCACAGAGAGTGAGAGTTTGACTTATTTGCCAGTTTGAAGGCCTTTTATTTCTTTTTGTTGTCTGACTGCTGAGGCTAGGACTTCTAGTAGTATGTTGAACAGCAGTGGTGATAGTGGACATCCCTGCCATGTTCCTGACCTTAGGGAAAAAGCTCTCAAATTTTCCCCATTGAGAATGATATTAATTGTGGGTATTTCATAGATGGCTGTTATGATATTGAGGTATGTACCCTTTATCCTTACATTCTAAAGAGTTTTAATCAAGAAAGGATGCTCTACTTTGTCAAATGATTTTTCTGTATCTATTGAGAGGATCATATGGTTCTTGTTCTTTCTTTTATTAATGTATTGTATCACACTGATTGATTTGTGGATGTTGAACCAACCTTGCAGTCCAGGGATAAATCCCACTTGGTCGTGGTGAATAATCCTTTTAATGTACTGTTGGATCCTATTGGCTAGTATTTTGGTGAGAATTTTTGCATCCATGTTCATCAGGGATATTGGTCTGTAATTCTCCTTTTTGGTGGGGTCTTTGTCTGGTTTTGGGATTGAGGTAATGCTGGCCTCACAGAATGAGTTTGGAAGTTTTCCTTCCATTTCTATTTTTTGAAACAGCTTTGGAAGAATAGGTATTAATTCTTCTTGAAATGTTTGGTAGAGTTCCCTGGGGAAGCCATCTGGCCCTGGACTCTTGTTTGTTGGGAGATTTTTGAAGACTCCTTCAATTTATTTGCTGGTTATGATTTTCTATTTCTTCCTGGTTCAGTTTTGGTAGTTGATACATCTCTAGAAATGCATCTATTTCTCCAGATTGTCTAATTTGTTGGCATATAGTTGCTCATAATATGTTCTAATAATTGTTTGTATTTCTTTGGTGTTGGTTGTGATCTCTCCTCTTTCATTCATGATTTTATTTATTTGGGTTGTTTCTCTTTTCTTTTTGATAAGTCTGGCCAGGGGGTTATCAATTTATTAATTCTTTCAAAGAACCAGCTCCTAGTTTTGTTGATGTGGTCTACTGTTCTTTTGGTTTCCATTTCACTGATTTCAGCTCTAATCTTTATTATTTCTCTTCTGCTCCTGGATTTGCTTTATTTGCTGTTCTTTCTCCAACTCCTTTAGGTGTAGGGTTAGGTTGTGTATTTGAGACCTTTCTTGTTTTTTGAGAAAGGCTTGTATTGCTATATACTTCCCTCTTAGAGCTGCCTTCACTTCATCCCAAAGAGTTTGAACACTTGTATTTTCACTTTCATTTGTTTCAATGAATATTTTTAATTCTCCCTTAATTTCCTGGTTGACCCATTCATTTTTTAGTAGAATGCTCTTTAACCTCCATATACTTCAGTTACTTCCAACTTTCCTCTTGTGATTGAGTTCCAGTTTCAAAGCATTATGATCTGAAAATATGCAGGGGATGATCCCAATCTTTTGGCACCTGTTGAGACCTGATTTGTGACACAGGATGTGATCTATTCTGGAGAACGTTCCACGTGTACTCGAGAAGATTGTGTATTCTGTTTCTTTGGGAAGGAATGTTCTGAATATATCTGTGAAGTCTATCTGTTCCAGAGTGTAATTCAAAGCCTTTATTTCCTTGTTTATCTTCCTTAGATGACCTGTCCATTGCAGTGAGTGGGGTGTTAAATTCTTCTGCTATTATTGTATTATTATTGATGTGTTTCTTTTTTTTAAAAAATTTTATTTATTTGACAGAGAGCATGAGAGAGGGAACACAAGCAGGGGGAGTGGGAGAGGGAGAACCAGCCCTCCTGCTGAGCAGGGAGACTGACGTGGGGCTTGATCCCAGGACCCCGGGATCATGACCCAAGCCAAAGGCAGATGCTTAATGACTGAGCCACCCAGGTGCCCCTTGATGTGTTTCTTTGATTTTGTTATTAATTGGCTTATATAATTGGCTGCTCCCATGTTAGGGGCATAAATATTTAAAACTGTTGATCTTCTAGTTGAAGAGACCCTTTAAGTATGATATAGTATCCTTCTTCATCTCTTATTACAGTCTTTGGTTTAAAATCTAATTTGTCTGACATAAAGATTGGCACCCCAGCTTTCTTTTGATGTCCATTAACACAATAAATTGTTTTCCACCCCCTCACTCTAAATTTGGAGGTGTCTTTGTTTCTAAAATGAGTCTCTTTCAGACAGCATATGGATGGTTCTTTCTTTTTCATCCAACGTGATACTCTGTGTCTTTTAATTGGGGCATTTATCCCATTTACATTCAGGGTAACTATTGAAAGATATTAATTTAGTGCCACTATATTGCCTGTAAGGTGATTTTTACTGTATAGAATATATTGTCTGTGTTCATTTGTGGTCTATGTTACTTTTGGGCTCTCTTTGCTTAGAGGACTCCTTTCAATATTTTGTGTAGGGCTGGTTTGGTTGTCACAAATTCTATTAGTTTCTGTTTATCCTGGAAGCTTTTTATTACTCTTATTTTGAATGACATCCTAGCTGGATAAAGTATTCTTGGCTGAATATTTTTCTCATTTAGGACCCTGAATATATCATGCCAGTCCTCTCTGGCCTGCCAGGTCTCCATGGGTAGGTCTGCTGCCAATCTAATGTTTCTACCATTGTAGGTTACAGACCTCTTGTAAAATCCAGTTTTAGTAAGAACCCTGCTAAGCCAGTTTAGTAGAACCCCCCACCCTCAATATATGATGAGGTCCCTGGGCCTTCACCATCTCCCAGGTGATGTCTGATCACCCTGACCTGTCTTCAGCATAGAGTTCTTGTTAGGTCACTTTAGCTGGAATTCACCTTACTCCTGATATTTCCTCTTAGTAAATTTTCATTCACTAATCTCCACCCCACTCCTTGACTATAAATTCTTACTTGTCATGCTGTATTTGGACTTGAGCCCATACTTTCTCCCCCACTGTAAAATCCTATTGCAGTGATCTTTATATCTGTTACAAAGATTCTGAATAAAGTTTGTCTTAGTCTTTGAGAAATGTCATTGAGTATCTTTTAGTTTAACAGTCATGACATTGTGACTTGGATATGATTCATGATATTGTTAAAATGTCTATGCTACCCAGAGGAATCTACACATTTAATGGAATCTCTATCAAAATACCATCAACATTTTTCACAGAAATGGAACAAGTAATCCTAAAATTTGTATGGAACCAGAAAAGACCCCAAATAATCAGAGGAATGTTGAAAAAAAAAAAACAACTAGTGCTGGAGGCATCCCAATGTGACTTCAAGCTATATTACAAAGCTGTGATCATCAAGAAAGTAAGGTACTCGTACAAAAAGAGACACGTAGGTCAATAGAACAGAATATAGAACCCAGGAATGGACCCTCAACTCTATGGTCAACTGATCATTGGCAAAACAGTAAAGAGTATCCAACAGAAAAATGACAGTCTCTTCAATAAATGGTGCTGGGAAAATTGGACAGCCACATGCAGAAGAATGAAACTCAACCATTTCTTTATACCATACAGAAAAATAGACTCAAAATGGATGAAAGACCTCAATGTGAGCCAGGAATCCATCAAGATCCTAGAGGAGAACATAGGTAGTAACCTCTTCGACTTCAGCCACAGCAACTTCTTGCAAGACACATCTCTAAAGGCAAGGGAAACAAAAGCCAAAATGAACTATTGGGACTTCATTAATATAAAAAGTGTCTGCATGGCAAAGGATATAGGCAAAAAACTTAAAGGCAACCTATGGGATGGGAGAAGTTATTTGCAAATGACATATCAGATAAAGGGTTAGTATCAAATATCTATAAATAACTTATCAAACACCCAAAAAACAAATAATCCAATCAAGAAATGAGCAGAAGACATGAACAGACATTTCTCCAAAGAAGACATCCAAATGGCCAACAGACACATGAAAAAATGCTCTATATCACTCAACATCAAGGAAATACAAATCAAAACCACAATGAGTTACCACCTAACACCAATTAGAATGACTAAAATTAACAAGACAGGAAACAACAAATGTTGGCAAGAATGCAGAGAAAGGGGAACCTTCTTACACTGTTGGTGGGAATGCAAACTGATACAGCCACTCTGGAAAACAGTATGGAGGTTCCTCAAACAGTTAAAAATAGAGCTACCCTACAACCCAGGAATTGCACTACTAGTTATTTACCCCAAAGATACAGATGTAGTGAAATGAAGGGGCACATGCACCCCAATGTTCACAGCAACAATGTCCACAATAGCCAAACTGTGGAAATAGCAGAGATGTCCATCAATAGATGAATGGATAAAGTTGATGTGGATCATATATACAATGAAATATTACTCAGCCATCAGAAAGGATGAATACCTACCATTTACATTGATTTGGATGGAACTGGAGGGTATTATGCTAAGTGAAATAGGTCAATCAAAGAAAGACAATTATCATATGGTTTCACTCATGTATGGAATGTAAGGAATAGTTTACAAGATCATAGGAAAAGAGAAGGAATACTGAAAGGAATGAAATCCAAGAGGAAGACAAACCATGAGAGACTCTTGACTCTGGGAATCAAGCTGAGGGCTGCTTGACGGGAGATAGGAGGGGCTTTTGGGGAACTGGGTGATGGGCTTAAGGAGGGCAGGTGATGTGATGAACACTAGATGTTATACACAACTGATGAATCATTGAACAGTACATCTGAAATTAATGATGTAGTATGTTAGCTAATTGAATTTAAATATAAAAATAAACTGACTCATGGCTAAAATTTCACAATGGCAGGTATAAGATCTCTGTTTTTTTTTTTTAAGATTTTATTTATTTATCAGAGAGAGAGACAGCGAGAGAGGGAACACAAGGAGGGGGAGTGGGAGAGAGAGAAGCAGGGCCCCCTCACAGCAGGGAGCCCAACGCAGGGCTCACTCCCAGGACCCCAGGATCATGACCTGAGCCGAAGGCGGATGCTTAACGACTGAGCCACCCACGCTTCCCAGAAAAAAACTTTTTTTTAAAGGTTTTATTTATTTATTTGACAGAGAGACACAGTGAGAGCAGGATAACAAGCGGGGGGAAAGGGAGGGGGAGAGACAGGCCTCCCGCGGAGCAGGGAGCCCAATGCGGGCTCTCTCCCTCTGCTTGTGCTCTCTCTGTCAAATAAATAAAATCTTTTTAAAAAAAGTATTTTTCTTTATTTTTTAAATAATTTGCCTCGAAAACAGATTTTATGTTTTAGATAATGTCCTGTGCTTCACGTTGTCTTTATCAAACCTTTGATTACATAACAAAATCAAGTTTTCTCAATCGTAAAAGATCTAAGTTATCCACACTAATATAACTTTCTGTATTTACTTTTGAAATCTTTTATTGTCACTTTGGTTAAATAGATATTCCAAATTCTAGTTAATAAAATATTCAGAACATTTAATATTTTTGTCAAGTTCCCCCAAATCAAATTCTAAATATAATATTTTTGATCCTGAACTCTTTGAAAACTCCCAGAGGGTCCCTGAAAATTCTCAAATTAAACTTGGTCTCTTTCCTTGTGAAAGAGATGTTAAAGTAATTGGGCTTATTTGGTATGTTAAATTATATAGGAAACATTGTTAAATAAGAAGTGATGATAAAGCTTTTCAGGTTACAAGTGTATGGATGTATTTTACTAATGTAAATTTTCCAGAAGTTCTATGACTTTCATAGAAATTTGTCAATACCTTCACTGTCTGGTTATTATGTACAAATATTGTACACCACATAAATAATTTTCATCATCATATGAGTTTCCACCAGCTCTTTAACCTTGACCACTTTAAGTTTTTATCATTCACAGAAGTTATTATTTTTCTCTGATTCTCCTCTTAAAGCACTTACAATTAGCGATGGTGAGGATGCTCCATGATGGCATCATTTATTTTTTATTTATTTATTTATTTATTTATTTATATTTAATTTTATTTTATTATGTTATGTTAGTCACCATACAATACATCATTAGTTTTTGATGTGGTGATCCACGATTCATTGTTTTCATATAACACCCAGTGCTCCATGCAGTATGTGCCCTGAATACCCATCACCAGGCTAACCCATCCCACCACCCCCCTCCGCTCTAACACCCTCAGTTTGTTTCTCAGAGTCCATAGTCTCTCATGGTTCATCTCTCCCTCCGATTTCCCCCCCTTCATTTTTCTCTTCCTTCTCCTAATGTCCTCCATGCTATTCCTTATGTTCCACAAATAAGTGAAACCATATGATAATTGACTTTCTCTACTTATTTCACTCAGCATAATCTCCTCCAGTCCCATCCATGTTGATGTAAAAGTTGGGTATTCATCCTTTCTGATGGCTGGGTAATGTTCCATTGCATATATGGACCACATCTTCTTTATCCATTTATCTGTTGAAGGGCATCTCAGCTCTTTCCACAGTTTGGCTATTGCGGACATAGCTGCTATGAATATTGGGGTGCATATAGCCCTTCTTTTCACTACATCTGTGTCTTTGGGGTAAATACCCAGGAGTGCAATTTCTGGGTCATAGGGTAGCTCTATATTTAATTTTTTGAGGCACCTCCACACTGCGTTCCAAAGTGGCTATAACAACTTGCATTCCCACCAACAGTGTAAGAGGGTTCCCCTTTCTCCACAACCATTCCAACACTTGTTGTTTCTTGCCCTGTCAATTTTTGCCATTCTAACTGGAGTAAGGTGGTATCTCAGTGTGGTTTTGATTTGAATTTCCCTGATGGCTAATGATGATGAACATTTTTTCATATGCCTGTTAGCCATTTGTATGTCATGCTCATGGATTGGAAGAATCAACATTGTTAAAATGTCTATGCTGGGGGTGGAGCAAGATGGCAGAGGAGTAGGAGACCTGGATTTCATCTCCTCTCAGGAATTCAGCTGGATAGGGATCAAACCATTCTGAACACCTACAAACTCAACAGGAGATCAAAGAAAAGAATAGCAACAACTCTCTGAACAGAAAAGTGACCACTTTCTGGAAGGTAGGACGTGTGGAGAAGTGAATCCGAGGTGATATTGGGGAGGATAGACGGTGGGAGAGGGGCCTCCGTCGGCCGCTTCTGGCAAGTGATAGAGCAGTGGAGCACAAAATCGGAACTTTTAGAAGTCTGCTCTGCTATGGGACGTCACTCCAGTGGCCAAGCGGGGGGTGGAAGCCTCATGGGACAGTGTGGTATCAGGACCCTTGGGGTCACAGAAAGACCGGGGGTGCCTGAGTGTGGCAGAGCTCCCAGGTATCAGAGTGGGGAAGCCAGCTGCAGAGATGGAGACCAGGCACAGGCTCTCAGCTCAGGGTTGTCATAAACCATAATCCACAGCACAGTCGGGCCACTAATCCTCCAGCAGGGACCCAACAAGCAGCAGATCCAGGGAGACTCACCTTCTTCCCCTGGGAGGGGCGGCGCGGGAGTGCACCGCAGGGATCTGCTGGGTTTGGAGACTCCACAGGGGGTGGGGTGCCAGAGATAGAAACACGTGGTCACAGGCTGGGTAAGCACGGAGTGCGGCTGGAGACAGGGGAGATGGGAGTGACTGACGGCTTTTCTCTGGGGGCTCACTGAGGAGCGGGGCCCCGAGTTCTCGGCTCCTCCGAGGCAGAGATTGGAAGGCTGCCATTTTCACTCTCGGCCTCCAAAGCTGTATGGAAAACTTGCAGGAACAAAAGCTCCTGAGAGCAAACCCAAGCAGATTACTTAGCCCGGACCGGGCAAGGGCGGGGCAATTCCGCCCCTGGCAAAGACATTTGGAAGCCACAGCAACAGGCCCCTCCCCCAGAAGATCAGCGAGAACAGCCAGCCAAGACCACGTTTACCGATCAATGAGAACAGCAAAACTCCAGTGTAGGGGAATAATGCACATAGAATTCATAGCTTTTTTCCCATGATTCTATAGTCTTTCAAAGTAAATTTTTTTAATTCTTTTTTTTTTAAATTTTTCCTTTTCCCTTTTTCAACCAACATCTTATCAATCCCTTTTTTAAAAAACATTTTTATTTTTCATTTTTTGAGTCATATTCTATCCCTTCATAGTACTTACCTGTATTTTTGGCATATATATATAAGTTGTTCTCTCTTTAAAATTTTCAGATAGTTTCTTCTAACAGATCAAAATATACCCTAAATCTCTAGTGTATGGTTTTTTCTACTCCCCTGCCTGATCACATTCTCTCCCTTTTTTTTTCTTTTTTTTAAATCCTTTTCTTTCTTTTTTCAAACAACTTCTTATCAATTACTTTTATAAAATGTTTTATAATTTCCATCTTTACAGTCATATTCCATCCCTTCATCATATCAACCCTTATTTTTGTACATATATGTTTTTCTTTCTTTAAAATTTTGGGAGGCACTTTCATCTAACAGACCAAAATACACCCAAAACCTAGTGTGTGGCACTGATCTATATACGAGTCTGATCATATTTGATCACATTCTGTTTTTTTTTGTTTTGTTTTGTTTTGTTCTGTTTTTGTTTGTTTTTATCTTTATCTTTTTCTTTTTCTTTTTTTCTTTTTCTTTTTCTTTTTTCTCTCTTTCCCTTTCTTTTCCCCCTGCTTCAGGTCTTTTCTGATTTGTTTAGAGTATATTTTCTGGGGACGTTGTTTCTCTGCTAGCATTTTGTTCTCTCATTAATCTATTCTCCTCTGGACAAAATGACAAGATGGAAAAAATCACCTCAACAAAAAGAACAAGAGGTACTACCGACTGCCAGGGACGTACTCAATATGGACATTAGTACGATGTCAGACCTAGAGTTCAGAATCATGACTTTAAAGATACTAGCTGGGCTTGAAAAAAACATGGAAGTTATTAGAGAAATTCTTTCTGGAGAAGTAAAAGAACTAAAATCTAACCAAGTCGAAATCAAAAAGGCTATTAATGAGGTGCAATCAAATATGGGGGCACTAACTGCTAGGATAAATGAGGCAGAAGAGGGAATCAGTGATATAGAAGACCAAATGATGGAAAATAAAGAAGCTGAGAAAAAGAGAGATAAACAACTACTGGATCATGAGGGCAGAATTCAAGAGATAAGCGATACCATAAGATGCAACAACATTAGAATAATTGGGATCCCAGAAGAAGAAGAAAGAGAGAGAGGGGCAGAAGGTATAATGGAGCAAATTATAGCAGAGAAATTCCCTAATCTGGGGAAGGAAACAGGCATGAAAATCCAGGAAGCACAGAGAACCCCTCTCAAAATCAATAAAAATAGGTCAACACCCCGATATCGAATAGTAAAACTTACGAGTCTCAGAGACAAAGAGAAAATCCTCAAAGCAGCTCAGGAGAAGAGATATGTAACCTACAGTGGTAGAAACATTAGATTGGCAACAGACCTATCCACAGAGACCTGGCAGGCCAGAAAGGACTGGCAGGATATCTTCAGAGCACTAAATGAGGAAAATATGCAGCCAAGAATACTCTATCCAGCTAGGCTGTCATTGAAAATTGAAGGAGAGATAAAAAGCTTCCAGGACAAACAAAAACTAAAGGAATTGGCAAACACGAAACCAGCCCTACAGGAAATCTTGAAAGGGGTTCTCTAAGCAAAGAGAGAGCCTAAAAGCAACATAGACCAGAAAGGAACACAGACAATATACAGTAACAGTCACCTTACAGGCAATACCATGGCACTAAATTCCTATCTTTCAATAGTTACCCTGAATGTAAATGGGCTAAATGCCCCAATCAAAAGACACAGGCTATCAGACTGGATTAAAAAACAAGACCCATCGATATGCTGTCTGCAAGAGACTCATTTTAGACCCAAAGAGACCCCCAGATTGAAAGTGAGGGGGTGGAAAACCATTTACCATGCTAATGGGCACCAAAAGAAAGCTGGGGTGGCAATCCTTATATCAGACAAATTAGATTTTAAACCAAAGACTGTAATAAGAGATGAGGAAGGACACTATATCCTACTTAAAAGGTCTATCCAACAAGAAGATCTAACAATTGTAAATATCTATGCCCCTAACATGGGAGCAGCCAATTATATAAGGAAATTAATAACAAAAGCAAAGAAACACATCAACAACAATACAATAATAGTGGGGGACTTTAACACCCCACTCACTGAAATGGATAGATCGTCTAAGCAAAAGATCAACAAGGAAATAAAGACTTTAAATGACACACTGGACCAAATGGACTTCACAGACATATTCAGAACATTCCAACCCAAAGCAACGGAATACACATTCTTCTCTAGTGCCCATGGAACATTCTCCAGAATAGATCACATCCTAGGTCACAAATCAGGTCTCAACCAGTACCAAAAGATTGGAATCATTCCCTGCCTATTTTCAGACCACAATGCTTTGACACTAGCACTCAATCACAAGGGGAAAGTCGGAAAGAACTCAAATACATGGAGGCTAAAGAGCATCCTACTGAAGAACGAATGGGTCAACCAGGAAATTAAAGAAGAATTAAAAAAATTCATGGAAACCAATGAAAATGAAAACACAACTATTCAAAATCTTTGGGATGCAGCAAAGGCAGTCCTAAGAGGAAAGTAGATAGCAATACAAGCCTTTCTCAAGAAACAAGAATGGTCTCAAGTACACAACCTAACCCTATACCTAAAGGAGCTGGAGAAAGAACAGCAAATAAAGCCTAAACCCAGCAGGAGAAGAGAAATAATAAAGATCAGAGCAGAAATCAATGAAATAGAAACTAAAAGAACAGTAGAACAGATCAACGAAACTAGGAGCTAGTTCTTTGAAAGAATTAACAAGATTGATAAACCCCTGGCCAGACTTATCAAAAAGAAAAGAGAAATGACCCAAATCAACAAAATCATGAATGAAAGAGGCGAGATCACAACCAACACCAAAGAAATACAAACAATCATAAGAACATATTATGAGCAACTCTATGCCAGCAAATTAGATAACCTGGAAGAAATGGATACATTCCTAGAGATGTATCAACTACCAAAACTGAACCAGGAGGAAATAGAAAACCTGAACAGACCTATAACCACTAAGGAAATTGAAGCAGTCATCCAAAATCTCCCAAAAAACAAAAGCCCAGGGCCAGATGGCTTCCCAGGGGAATTCTACCAAACTTTTCAAGAATTAATACCTATTGTTCTGAAACTGTTCCAAAAAATAGAAATGGAAGGAGAACTTCCAAACTCATTTTATGAGGGCACCATTACCTTGATCCCAAAACCAGACAAAGACCCCATCAAAAAGGAGAATTACAGACCAATATCCCTGATGAACATGGATGCAAAAATTCTCCCAAAATACTAGCCAATAGGATCCAACAGTACATTAAAAGGATTATTCAACCTGACCAAGTGGGATTTATCCCTGGGCTGCAAGGTTGGTTCAACATCCGCAAATCAATCAATGTGATACAATACATTAACAAAAGAAAGAACAAGAATCATATGATCCTCTCAATAGATGCAGAAAAAGCCTTTGACAAAGTACAGCATCCTTTCTTGATCAAAACTCTTCAGAGTATAGGCATAGAGGGTACATACCTCAATATCATAAAAGCCATCTACGAAAAACCTACAGCGAATATCATTCTCAATGGGGAAAAACTGAGAGCTAAGGTCAGGAACGTTCCTGACCTAAGGTCAGGAACGCGGCAGGGATGTCCACTATCACCACTGCTATTCAACATAGTATTGGAAGTCCCAGCCACAGCAATCAGACATCAAAAAGAAATAAAAGGCATCCAAATTGGCAAAGAAGAAGTCAAACTCTCACTCTTTGCAGATGATATGATACTTTATTTGGAAAACCCAAAAGACTCCACCCCAAAACTGCTAGAACTCATACAGGAATTCAGTCAAGTGGCAGGATATAAAAACAATGCACAGAAGTCAGTGGCATTCCTATACACCAACAACAATACAGAAGAAAGAGAAATGGACCCTCAACTCTATGGTCAACTCATCTTCGATAAAGCAGGAAAGAATGTCCAATGGAACAAAGACAGTCTCTTCAACAAATGGTGTTGGTAAAATTGGATAGCCACATGCAGAAGAATGCAACTGGACCATTTCCTTACACCACACACAAAAATAGACTCCAAATGGTTGAAAGACCTCAATGTGAGAAAGGAGTCCATCAAAATCCTAAAGGAGAACACAGGCAGCAACCTCTTTGACCTCAGCCGCAGCAACTTCTTCCTAGAAACATCGCCAAAGGCAAGGGAAGCAAGGGCAAAAATGAACTCTTGGGACTTCATCAAGATAAAAAGCTTTTGCAAAGCAAAGGAAACAGTCCACAAAACCAAAAGACAACCGACAGAATGGGAGAAGATATTTGGAAATGACATATCAGATAAAGGGCTAGTATCCAAAATCTATAAAGAACTCATCAAACTCAACACCCAAAGAACAAAGAATCCAATCAAGAAATGGGCAGAAGACATGAACAGACATTTTTCCAAAGAAGACATCCAAATGGCCAACAGGCACATGAAAAAGTGCTCAATATCGCTCAGCATCAGGGAAATCCAAATCAAAACCTCAATGAGATACCACCTCACACCAGTCAGAATGGCTAAAATTAACAAGTCAGGAAATGACAGATCTTGGCGGGGATGCGGAGAAAGGGGAAGCCTCCTCCACTGTTGGTGGGAATGCAAGCTGGTGCAGCCACTCTGGAAAACAGTCTGGAGGTTCCTCAAAAAGTTGAAAATAGAGCTACCATATGATCCAGCAATTGCACTACTGGGTATTTACCCCAAAGATACCAAAGTAGGGATCCGAAGGGGTACATGCACCCCGATGTTTATAGTAACAATGTCCACAATAGCCAAACTGTGGAAAGAGCCAAGATGTCCATCGACAGATGAATGGATAAAGAAGAAGTGGTATATATACACAATGGAATATTATGCAGCCATCAAAAGGAATGAGATCTTGCCATTTGCAATGACATGGATGGAACCGGAGGGTATTATGTTGAGTGAAATAAGTCAAACAGAGAAAGACATGTATCATATGATCTCACTGATATGAGGAATTCTTAATTATAGGAAACAAACTGAGGGTTGCTGGAGTGGGGGGTGGGGTGGGAGGGATGGGGTAACTGGGTGATAGACACTGGGTAGGGTATGTGCTCTGGTAAGCACTGTGAATTGTGCAAGACTGTTGAATCTCAGATCTGTACCTCTGAAACAAATAATGCAATATATGTTAAGAAAAAAAAAAAAGAAGAAGG
>NC_058411.1:120959732-120989644 GCF_002201575.2 Neomonachus schauinslandi | reverse complement strand
GGGAGGGATGGGGTAACTGGGTGATAGACACTGGGTAGGGTATGTGCTCTGGTAAGCACTGTGAATTGTGCAAGACTGTTGAATCTCAGATCTGTACCTCTGAAACAAATAATGCAATATATGTTAAGAAAAAAAAAAAAAGAAGAAGGTAGCGGGAGGGGAAGAATGAAGCGGGGGAAATCGGAGGGGTAGACGAACCATGAGAGACGATGGACTCTGAAAAACAAACAGGGTTCTAGAGGGGAGGGGGTGGGAGGATGGATTAGCCTGGTGGTGGGTATTGAGGAGGGCACATTCTGCATGGAGCACTGGGTGTTATGCACAAACAATGAATCATGGAACACTTCATCTAAAACTAATGATGTAATGTATGGGGATTAACATAAGAATAAAAAAAATAAAAAATAAAAAGACATAAAAATTTTTAAAAAAAAGTCTGTTTCTTGGTTTGTCCCTCTCTCCCTCTTTTTTTTTCCTCTTACTTACTTGTTTTGTTTCTTAAATCCCACATGTGAAAATAAAAAGCTTCTGCACAACAAAGAAAATAGTAAAACTAAAAGGCAATCCACAGAATAGGAGAAGATATTTGCAAATGGCATATCAGATAAAAGGTTAGTATCCAAAATAGATAAAGAACTTGTACAACTCAACACCCCGCAAAATTAATCCAATTTAAAAATGGGCAGAAGATTTGAACAGATGTTTCTCTATAGAATGCATCCAGATGGTCAATAAATACATGAAAAGATATTAATTATCAGTTACCATCAGTGAAATGTGAATCAAAACTACGAAGAGTTATCACCTCACACTTGTCAGAATGGCTAAACAACAACACAAGAAACAACAGGTGTGGGCAAGAATGTGGAGAAATAGGAACCCTCATGCACTACTGATGAAGAGGCAAACTGGGGCAGTCACTCTGGAAAACAGTATGTAGTTTCCTCACGAAGTTAAAAATAAAGCTACCCTAAGATCTAGGAATTGCACTACTAGGTATTTATCCGAAGAAACCAAAAAGACTAATTGTAAGGGATATATGCACCCCTATGTTTATAGCAGCATTATTTACAATAGCCAAGATATGAAAGCAGCCCAAATATGCATTGATTGAATGGCTAAAAAAGATGTGGTATATATGTATACAATAAAATATTACTCAGCCATAAAAAACAATGAAATCTTGCCATTTGAAATGACGTGGATGGAGCTAGAGTACTATGCTAAGTGAAATAAGTCAGTCAGAGATAGTTATATATAACTTTTAAAATAAGTTAGAATACTGGTATTTGTTTTACTTTTCAAAATTTCTGCATGTCTTGCTTTATAATGTATATCTGGATTCTCATATCTCCTTTTACACTCGCTGCATGTAATTCTTCAACAAAAAACAGAGTAACTGGAAAACGGAGAGACAGAATAACTGAATGGGTAAAAAATAAAATTATATAGTGCCTACAAGAGACTCACTTCAGAAGTAAGGACACACACAGAAAGGGAAGGAGTGGAAAAAGGTATTCCATGCAAATGGACATGAAAAGAAAACTAGTGTCACTATACTCATAACATATATGACAACGTAGATTTTAAAATAAAGACTGTAATAAAAGACAAAGTGGTTCTGTCTTTTTCCCATTGGATATTCTCTCCTGCTTTGGTGAAGATTAATTAACAATATAGTTGTGGGTTCACTTCTGTGTTTTCCATTCAGATCTATTGATCTAGGTGCCCATTTTTTGCCAGTACCATACTGTCTTGATCACTACAGCTTCGTAATATAACCTGAAGTCCAGAACTGTGATGCTTCTAGCATTGCTTTTCTTTTTCAAGAATACTTCGGCTATTCGGGGTCTTTTGTGGTTCCATGCAGGTTTCAGAATTGTGTGTTCTAGTTCTGTGAAAAGTGCTGGTGGTATTTGGATAGAGATTGCACTGAATGTGTAGATTGCTTTGGATAGTATAGACATTTTTTTGTTATTATTGTTTTTTTTTCTTAAAAAAATTTTAAATATAAATTCAATTTTTAAAAAAGATTTATTTATTTGACAGAGAGAGAGAAAGAGAGAGCAGAAGAAGGGGAAGCAGCATATAGAGGGAGAGGGAGAAGCAGACTTGCTTTTCTGATCCATGAGCATGGAATGTCTTTCCATTTCTTTGTGTCATCTTTAATTTCTTTCATCAGTATTTTATACTTTTCAGAGCATAGGTCTTTCCCCTATTTGGTTAGGTTTATTCCTAGATATCTTATGGTTTTTGTTTCTTCAACAAATGGTGTTGGGACAGCTACATGCAAAAGAATAAAACTGGGCCGTTTTCTTAGAGCATACACAAAAATAAATTCAAAATGGATAAAGACTTAAATGTGAGACAGGAAACCATTAAAATCCTAGAGAAGAACACAAGCAATAACTTCTTTGACATTAGCCATAGCAACTTCTTACTAGATACATCTCCTGAGGCAAGGGAAACAAAAGCAAAAATTACCTATTGGAACTTCATCAAAATAAAACCCTTAAAATACCCAAAATAAAACCCATAAAATACAGCAAAGGAAACAATCAACAAAACTAAAAGGCAACCTATGGAATGGGAGAAGATATTTGCAAATAACGTATCTGATAAAGGGCTAGTATCCAAAATATATAAAGAACTTGCACAACTCAACTACCAAAAAACAAATAATCCAGTTAAAAAATGGGCAGAAGACATGAATAGACATTTTTCCACAGAAGATATACAGATGGCCAACAGACACATGAAAAGATGCTCAACATTCTCATCATCAGGGAAATACAAATCAAAATTACAAGGAGATATCACCTCACACATGTCAGAATGGCTAAAATCAACAACAGAAGAAAAAACAGGTGTTGGTGAGGATGTTGGGAAAGGGGAACAGTCCTGCACAGTTTGTGGGAACGTAATTTGGTGCAGCCACTGTGGAAAACAGTATGGAAGTTCCTCAAAAAGTGAAAAGTAAAACTACCCTATGATCCAGCAGTTGCACTAGGAGGTATTTCCTCAAAGGATACAAAATACTATTTTAAAGGGATACATGCACTTAATGTTTGTAGCAGCATCATCTACAATAATGCCCACTGGCTGATGAATAAATAAAGAAGCTGTGGTGTACACACACACACACACACACACAATGGAATATTACCCAGCCATGAAAATAATGACATCTTGCCATTCGGAACAATGTGGATGGAGCTAGACAGTATTATGCTAAGTGAAGTAAGTCAGTCAGGGAAAGACAAATACCATTTGATTTTACTTATATGTGGAATTTAAGAAACGAAACAAATAAGCAAAGGGGAAAAAAAAAACACAGAGAGAGAGAGAGGCAAACCAAAAAACAGACTCTTAACTATAGAGAACAAACTTGATGGTTACCAGAGGGGAGGTGGGTGGAGGATTGGTTAAATTGGTGATGGGGATTATGGAGTGCATTTGTGATGAGAACCGGGTATTGTATGGAATGTTGAATCAGTAAATTGTACACCTGAAACTAATATTACATTGTACTAACTGGAATTTAAATAAAAACTTAAAAAAAATAATGTTCATAGAGGATGATTTTTCTGTAATACTATCTAATGCTATTTTTCCTGAGGTTCATGCTGTTCAGAATTAAAATAATAGTTAATATATGGATTTGTGGTTCGTAAAAGGTAAAAGTTTGTGGACAACAAGCACATCTAAATAAAAGTAACTTCAGAGAACAGAAATAATTTACTAACTCCTTCCACTTAATTACTTCAAAATAGCTGGTGACGGTCCTCTGTCATAACAGGCCCATGTTCTAGGGAAATACGGGAGACATATAGTCCTGATTTTAGAACTTTTTACAAATCCCATCTTTGTTAAGTATTATGCAAAATATCTTCATTGAAGTAGACAATAAATGGCCCTGAATTTCTTGAATTTAGCTCATGGCCACAGGCATTAGATATAGTGAAGTGTGCTCCACCTGGTGGTGACATGAGAGAAACACAAGTACGCGTCCAGGAAGAGTCCATAAATTCTTTGGACCCAATGACACAACTTTAGAGACAGGAGTACCATTCCATCTTCAATATATGCATATGTTTGTGTTCACTGTTCCTGAACTTTAGATGCATGTTTTGTGCTTTGAACGGATCTTAACCACCATCCTTGTTCCCAATACAACTTATATGCAGAAAGTTTCCAAATCCATTTTGGGTCCAGCATATATCTCAGGCATACATATCCTCTTGGATTTACCACTTTAATGTAAAACTCAACACTTATAAAGTCAAATCTCATCTTCACCACAAATCTGCTTCCTCAGCCCCAACATTCTCCCACTTACTTGACATTTGGGGGACACACATACAGAACATGGTTTTGTTCTTTCTTCTACCAGTAAATCTTGTCTTCGTCCAGAACTTGGCTCTTTATTATTATATAGATATATTGATTGATTCCCTTTGCCTTTATAATATGCTGCAACTACAATCCCATCCCGTAAACAGCCAAGTTATTCTTCCTAAAATACCACTCTTATCCACATATCCTCCCCAAATTTCAATGATAATTTGGCCCATTATAAATACTTGCTCTCTGTCAGCACTGTGCTCATTGTTTTAGTTATTCATTGATTCTAATCCTCACAAATCAGCAAAAAGGGTATGCTCAATTTGCAGGAGGTAAGAATAAGTTTCATATAATTAGAGCCATTTGTCTAACCATACAGTGAATGAGTAATAGAACAAAAATTAAAAGGCCCAGCTTGGGTTTAATAACAACCTCAGGTTCTATGAATTGCACCCGAGTGACTTTTTCTCTACAAGGTAAATTCATATTCTATTAAGTTAGCATTCAAAGAGTTCCATGACATATCTCCCACCTTCCTTTTAAGCCTTAACTTGCACCATCTCTAGTAGAAATCATTTGTTTCACTCTCTGTAGTCTATTATCATTTCTATATATGCCATGTGCATTCTCATCTTTGTTCCTTCTCATATTCTGTTTCAACTTGGGATCATACTACCTATATTTCAGGTATGTTCCCTTAGACTAATGCTAGGACCTCAGTTCTAGACTTGTACAGAAGAGGGGGCATTTAGACCAAAAGGGGCTGGGGCATAGAGACTAATGTGGGTGTAGGATAAATTTGAATCAGGTTCTGATCTTCATGCCAAATTTCCCATTTGATCTTTTACAACATAAAGCCTATTTAGTCCTCTCAGGCTCATAGGAGGATTCTGGATCAATGCTTATAGGAAACAAAACACCCAGTACTGTCCAGAGCAAAGCAAGAGAGCAGGTATCTACAAATAATATAACCCAGAGTCAAACCAGAGGCATCATTATGGTTCACAATGGTCTGACTGGGTTAGTATAAGTTCCAAGCTATTGGAAGACAATACCACAACCTTGGGGAGCCAGGAATGATGGCATAGATTGATGGGCCCAAGGTTGTTCAAGATGGAGTAGGTAAATTGACATGCAAATCAGAACTTGAGGTGAAAATGGTGGGAAGATTAAAAGATAACATTTATTAATATCTGTTTGCACCCCAACCCTATTTCCTCCCAGAATACACTATAAATCAGACAAAGAACAAAAGTAATTCTAGACCTCATTGCTGGTGGACCTGAATCAACAGATACGTATCTGTCAGTGTTGGTTCACTGATCCAGCCAGTGGCTGTGAATTAGAAGATCTAGGTGAAGATGACATCTAATATCATCTTTCCTTTCAGTCCATATCTCTTATTAATATTTCAAACCCAGTTGAAGAATAAACCCCAGTATAAAATATCTTCTTACATGATGTTTCAGAAACTTCTCTACCAGTTTACATATCTAAGGCATGGCAAGTGCAGACTGGGCTTTTGGTATTTATCGATGGCTTCCACTATAGACATTTACACTACAACTTCCATTGTTGGTGAACTTTATGCATCTCTATGGGTTGGGATTCAAAAATAAATAAGATCTTGGCCATACCTTAAAGATCCCAACAGCATGAAGATGAGGCACAGTCATGCATAATGATAAAATAATGTAGTGTGAACTATGGCAGATACATGTCCATGTTGTTATGGGAGATCAAAGGAGATACCTTTGTTATTTGGAGAGATTGCTTTTTCAGAATAATTTTCCAACTCTCCAAGAATAGAATTACTGAGTCAAAGAACATCCTCAGTACTTTCCAAATGACTGCAAAAACATTGACAGCATTTGATACCATGGAAGACACATCTAGTGTTTGGCTCTCCTCTCCTTCCTGGGCACAGGGAAGTTCACAATTCCCAGCCACTTTGTGTTTAGGCAGGGATACAGAACTTGTTTCAACCAGTGGACAGTGATCTGAAGAATCACTTCTGGGCTGAGGCAGTGAAAAGCTTACTCAAATTTTAGTGTCTTTCCTCCCTATTGAGGCTGTATACTGAGATAGTAGGGCCACAAAATAAAAGAAGCCTGTGCAGGTGAGTTACCATGTGGAAGATAGCAGACTTGGAGATTAGTCCAAGCTACACTAACATTGCATGAGCCAAAATAATTTATGTGCTAACTCACTAATATTTATATGTTATATTACCATAGCATAAATTTTGTTTGTCCTAATACAGGAGTTATGCTTAGCATTTTTGTTCTTTTATCCCATAAGTCTTGTTTTATTCATACTTAGTGGTAAATTATAAGGAAAACACCATAAACTTTTGCTAAAAGAGTGTCCAAAAAGAAAAATAAATGTAATTCACCTTGCCTTCTTCTCCTTACGAATGAGAGACCAAAGTACTGTGGCACATGATGGTTAGGGCGGATGGTGGTCTTTCTGAAAGATGGAGATTTTAATAAGCAAAGACAACCATGTAAACAGTTTTTTTTAAAGATTTATTTATTTACTTGAGAGGAGGGAGGATGCGGCAGAAGGTGAGAGATGATTTCCAGCAGGATCCCCACTAAGTGAGGAGCCTGATGCAGGGCTCAATCCCACAACCTTGAGATCATGATCTGAGCCAAAATCAAGAGTGAGACACTTAACTGACTGAGCCACTCAGGTACCCCAACAATTATTTTTAATGCACTGAATCCAATTGACAGTGACAGCCAGGATATGTGGGAAGGAGAAATTGGAGGCAATAAGCAACATCTGATATCTGGGAGGGTAAATGGTTGCATGAATGCCATGTAATTGCAATTCATTTCCTTGGAATTATCTCTCAATATTTCTCATCAAATCTCTGAAAATGACAAAAAAAACAAACAAACAAACAAGAAATATTGACATCAGCTGAATCAACAGAAATCAAGCATATTTTCATGTTTATAATTTTATACATTTCCACAGGTTACCAACCTTTTAAGCAGCAAGGCGTTTCCCTTCAACTGAACCACTACACAGAACCAAAGTTCTATGTTTACATAAAGCAAATTAAAAGTGGAGATACTTTGATTGAAGTAGAAGAGGAGAAGGAGACCTCCACTTGCTCCATGTCCCTATTGCTTCTATCCCCCTGAATGATCTCTCCAGTCACTAAAAGAGTCAGTATCTCTGCACAACCACGACAGGATTTAAAGAACATCCATAACTTATATGCTACCAGAGGATCTTCATCTGACTTCAAAGTTTCTCTAATTTATTTTTTCTAACTTATTTTTATACTACCTGGGCATGTCTCAAAGGTGCTTATAAACAAGTATAGTTTGTTGTTGGTCAGCCTTTGTGGAAGGCTGAGTTTTCCAAAGATGGCTGTCACAATATATTTTATCCCACATTCTCATAAAATATGGCATTGGCATACCTTCCATCAAGTAATGGGAGCTATGACCTCTCCCCTTCAACTTGGGTTTAACTTCATGATAGAAGCAACACACATGACTTCCAAAACTAGTTCACAGGGGTGCCTGGTGGCTCAGTCAGAAGATCATGTAACTCTTGATCTCAGGGTGCTAAATTTGAGCCACACGTGGGGTGTAGAGTTTACTAAAAAAATAAATAAACTTCAAAACTCTTTCGTAAAGATACACACACTTCCTCTTTGTTTCTTTAAGAAGTTAGCTCTTGGAACCTAGCCACCATGTTATGGGTAAGTCCAAGCCACATAGATGGGCCTCCTGTACGTGTTTTGGCTGATAGCACCATCATTCTGCTGACAGCCAGCCCATACATATGAGTGAGAATGTCTTCAATGTGACTTTAGCTGCAGCCACCATCTCACAGCAAACAAAAGACAAACCTTGAATGAGAACCACTTCTACAACAGAACCCAGCCAACTTCTAGAATCACAAGAGATAATAATAAAATGTTTGAGCTTGAATGGATAAAGAAGATTTGAATGGATAAAGAAGGTTCATATATACGATGAACTATTACTCAGCCATCAGAAAGGATGAATACCCAACATTTGCATCGACATGGATGGAAATGGAGGGGATTATGCTAAGTGAGGTAAGTCAAGCACAGAAAGATGGTTTCACTCATATGTGGAACATAAGGAATAGGAGGGAGGACCACAGGGGAAGGGAGGAAAAACTGAAGGGGGAGAAACCAGAGAGGGAGATGAACCATGAGAGACTCTGGACTCCAGGAAACAAACTGAGGTTTACTGAAGGGGGGGGGTGGGGGGATTGGGTAATTGGGTGATGGGCATTAAGAAGGGCACGTGTTGTGATGAGCATTGGGTGTTACACACAACTAATGAATCATTGAACACTACATCAAAAACTAATGATGTACTATACATGTTGGCTAATTGAACATAGTAATAAAACAATAAAAATAAAAAAAAATATTTGACCTTAAATCACTATGTTTTGGGGTTATTTTTTAATGCAGCAGTAGCTAACATCCATTCATTCCAAAAGTACTTACTTAAAGCCTTCAAAGGGCAAGGCATAGGAGCTTCAGCAGTGAATAAAGAAAATCTTTTCATAGAATTAATATTCTAGTACAAGGAGACAGATGATAAATACATAAACTTGTTCCTTCCCACCAATTTTAGGATAATAATCTATCTTAAAATCATCTGTTTCTTTCCTGATCTAAGGTTAGAAGTCCATTTTGTGCAGCCATCTACAACTAGACTGGCATATTTCTAGAATTTGTTAGTTGTAAGTCCTGTTGGCTGAGAGTGATGATACTAGTTTTTTTTGGGAAAGACAGTACCAAAGGGATTTAATGGGTATTTTGACCTGGAAGAAAATCTGTTATTATAACATAAGATATTTTATTAGGTTAAATAGAAAATATATATAAGACTTACAAGGTTTTTTATTTTGTAAAGATCAAATGTGCCTGAATATGCTTTGTTAAATAAATCATGCCAGTAGAAATCCCTGTGCTAATTTGTAAGGAAGTAAATATGACCTAGTTAGCAAAACAGATCTAGGTTAACATGATAGCTGGAAACAGGCATGGGAAAGAGGAAGTAATTATTTAGTTTTTATATTCTTGCTGCTTGAGAGAGGACATGAGGTGGAATTTGTGCAATGGGTAATGATGGTGAGAGTGCGGGGAAAGCCTTTTCATAAAATGCTAAAAATTGTGGTATTATTCCATGCCCTTTTATTGCTTCAATTGTCTTTGAAATCCACTCTGTCTTCCCTGTCTCTTATATAAGAAGAAAACCTGGCTTGGGAAAAGTCAGAGCTTCTTACTTTCAGAATTTCACTGAGGCTTCCAGCAGCTGTGACACCCTGCTATGAAAAGAAAGACTCTGAATCTGTGCAAAAGACCTATAACAGGGGCACCTGGGTGGCTCAGTCATTAAGCATCTGCCTTCGGCTCAGGTCATGATCCCAGGGTCCTGGGATAGAGCCCCGCATCAGGCTCCCAGCTCAGCGGGAGGCCTGCTTCTCCCTCTCCCACTCCCCCTGCTTGTGTTCCCTCTCTCGCTGTGTCTCTCTGTCAAATAAACGAATAAAATCTCTAAAAAAAAAAACCTGTAACATTCGTGGTTCAAATTAGACCACTGAACAAATACAGGGATTAAATTAGGTGAATTTAATTTAGGTGAATCTGTCAGTGCTCTTTTTTCAACAAGATAAAGACAATTAGAAACCATAAAGAAAGCAAAAAGCTGCACAAAAAAAATACTAAATGATTTTGTGAAATTTAAAAGAAAACATAATTGAATCTAAATTGGGACCATTCCACCTCAAGCAATATGGGATTAATAAAATAGCATTAGGTTTCCTTCCTTTTGGGTCCAATTAAATAGATTCTCATTATTCCCAGATTCTGTATTTGCATATTTATTTACTTGCTAAATTTGATTTTATAACTCCAAAATCATTTGTAACTCCAGAATTAGTACTCCTGGTGCTTTCCAATCACTTGCAGACATGTGCAGAGCAGCAAAAAATTTGAGTCACCGAACAGGCAGATTCCCAGCTGAGGTCAAACAAAGAGAGGCTCTGCCTTATTGTTTCAGTCCTCATATTGTAAAACAAGTGTTCTTTGTGCAGTTTACTTAATGCCATGTGTTTTGCATGTTTGTGCTTTTTATTGGTGATTTCACTATTTTAAACGTCCTCCAAGTCTAGTGCTGCCATTCTGTCTACTGTACCTAAGTGCAAAAAAGCTGTGATGTGTCTTAGATAAGCTTCGGTCAGGCATGAGTTACGGCACTGTTGGCCGTGAATTCAGTGTTGATGAATCAATAATATATATTAAATAAGAGGCCTTTAAACAGACATAAAACAAGATTATATATTGATTGTTTCATGCAAATGTTGTGACCAGGGACTTGTGTGAACCTAATTCTGTGTTTCCCCTGCGAGTAATCATTTGGTATTTGCTGATTCATTGTTTGTGATGACTTTATATAATGTAACTACCACAAATAATGAGAATTGGCTGTAGATGGCTTTGTAGGATATGAGGGAGAAGTACCAGTGTGATAAGTAACAATCTGTCAGATTAAGGAGTTAAATATTCTTTAAAAATAAAAATGCATGCTTTATATTTTTAATTGTTAGTTGCATATGAACCTGTTGCATTTGCTTACTTATTGTCCCTTTCCCCTTCTGTTACAGCACATTGTTTTCCCTTTTCAGAAAATATCTGTCCTGTGTATGTACCATAAAAGTACAGTAGTCATATAACTCAGGCATGGCCAAGCAGTACATTTCACCCCACAGGAGAGAGAGATGGTCAAAGACCATGAAAAACATGATAATCTAATTTGAAACCTGGATCCAGACAAACTCAAAAATTTTTCATTTTATTAGAAACCACACATTCCCCCCTAAGCCAGTTTGAACTCCTTTTAGTAAATAAACACAGAAACAGACTTTTGACATGTGAAAATAACTAAAAAGTTAAAGGTTAGTGATAGAGACTGGGATAGGAGGAAGGATGAGCACTTTCCACTTATTATCACTTCACATTTAAAAATTTTTACTATGTGCATCTATTTCTTTACCATAAAGGAATAGTAATAAAAGTAGAATCAGGGTAGGTCATTACCACATGGGACACCACCTTAAGGCTGCTGGTCACTAGGGTAATCTAACTTACCTTCAGTTATTATTGTTAGTCTCTGTTAAATCCTAGTTACCCAGCTGTAAGAGATGAGAAAAGTTGAGATTATTAAATTTCTTTCTGCTAAATTTAAATTAAGACCCTGGAAACTAAAATGTTTGTAGCTGAATGAATTGTGTCCTCCTAAAAATTCATATGCTGAAGCCTTAACTCCCAATGTGAATGTATTTGGAATTGCCACCTTTGAGGAGGTAATTAAGTTTAAACATGGTCATGAGTGAGGCTAATCCAATAAGTCTGATGTCCCTATGAGAAGAGAAACTCGAGGAATCTGTGTACACAGAGAATGGGCCATGTGAGGACACAGCTACATGGTGGCAATCTGCAAGTCAAGGAGAGAGACCTCAGGAGAAACCAAACCAGAACATTCAGGTTGACTTCTGAGACATAAATTTCTAGCAATGTACTTAAAACTATTAGATCTTTTTAGTTTATCCCATTGCTTTTCTTTTCCAGAGACTCCAATTATATGAATACTATCTTTGCTGAATTTCCATTTCTACCACTCATTTCTGACCTTTTTTTTCTTTATCCCATTTTTATTCTCTAAGTTTTCTTTCTTGGCTTTCTTCAAAGCCTGCCATTACATTTTTATTTGAGTCTATTCCTTTTGTCTCCTTGCAATCTACTTTTCATTCATGAGATAATTTTGTCCTTTTTTTCTCCTTTTCTGAGTTTAATTAACTATATTTTCATTTCTTCACATTTCTATCCATTTTTGTTTCTCTTTTTAGATGTCTAATTTGAGGTGGTTTTTCATACCCCAAAATGCTTGTTTGAATATGTTTTATTGCATTTTCAGTATTGCTTTAGAGTTTTATTTTGATTATAGTTACTTTATTGTGGGGGATTTTCAATTAACTGGTGTATTGCATTTAATTTTTTATAGTAACTCTCTAAGACTCAGATTTATTCTCTTCGTTTTGTGGATTTTTCCCGTTTACAAGATTCCTAGCTCAATGGCACCCTCTGCTGTCCATACAGCAAATTTCAGTTCTATAGTGGTGGTCTGCTGGTTTACAGTTGATGCTGGTGTGTCCTCCAATTTTCTTTTGTCTCGTAGTTAAAACGTCTCTATTTCATGTGTGCCTCAACATGTAATTGCCGACGGATACCTCATCCTTTCTTTTAGCCTTTTGCTTCCCATAAATGTCCTTTCAAGACTGACGTTTCAAATTGTATGTACTTGAAATTTTTTCCTTGTATTCCACGTTCTAATCTGCTTAGATTTCTTCGGTACACTCACAGTTACAGTAGACTTACTATTTCTGGTAGTGATGCTAGATGAACTTTGGGCTTATTGCTGTTTTTTTAAAGATTTTATTATTTTATTTTATTTTATTTTATTTGAGAGAGTGAGAGAGAGCATGAGTGGGGTGGGGGGATAGAGGGAGAAGGACAAGTAGACTCCCCACTGAGCAGGGGGCCCAATGCAGGGCTCAATCCCAGGACCCAGAGATCACAACCTGAGCCGAAGGCAGATGCTTAACCTACTGAGCCACCCAGATGCCCCTCCACTAAGTTTTTTTTAAAGGTTGCATTTATTGCAATGTTATTATTAGTATCTTTATTTAGTATTGGTATACTTTAGTATTAGTATTAGTATACTTTATTAGTATGTTGCTGTTTGCCATACATCAGACATGACATTTACCTATGACATTTCACAATATGCATTGTGAATAGTAATGAGATAGGTAAATGTCATGTCTAACATATGCATAGTTCTAACATATGCATAGTTACGTTGATATATTTTCTTTTGATTATGACAGGTCTTAACATGCAGCATTGCTCAGTTTAAAATATCTTCAAGTATCCTCTTGGTTTCCTCTTTGACTCAGGGAAACATTGAAATGTTGCTTTATTTCAGTTTTTATGATTTATTTCACATGTTCTCTGTGATTTCAGACTTTTATAAATCATTCACATGTTATTTATGGCCAAGGACAGTCATATTTTCTAAATACGTGCTTGGTAAATGTGGATCCTAGAGTTCATGGGTGCAATGTTTCCTATATTTGTATTAAATCAATTTTGGTAATAAGGATTTTCACTTGCTTAATAGCTTTACTGATATTTTGTCCACTAAGTTTTTTTTTTTAAGATTTTATTTATTTATTTGGCAGAGAGAGACACAGCGAGAGAGGGAACACAAGCAGGGGGAGTGGGGGAGGGAGAAGCAGGCTTCCTGTTCCTGGGACCATGACCTGAGCCGAAGGCAGATGCTTAACGACTGAGCCACCCAGGCACCCCTCCACTAAGTTTTTTTTAAAGGTTGCATTTTTAAGTAATCTCTACACCCAATGTGGGGTATGAACTTACAACTCCGAGATCAAGAGCCACATGCTCTACTGAACGAGCCAACCAGGCAACCTGGTCTACTAAATTTTGTTTTGTTTTATTTTATCAGTTGAAGTGGACATGTCCCAACACCCCACTATTATTTAGGATTTTCTCTTTTTCCTTACATTTCTGTTAGTTAGACTATATTATTAATTGAACACATACTTACATATTCTGGGTAAGTTAAATATTTTATCATAATGAAATAAACTTCTCATGATGCTTTTTAGCTTAAAGTCTATTTTTTTAATTAACTTTTGCTTTAAAGTCTATTTATTAAAGTCTCTTCTCAATACCATTTTTCATTTGGCTATCATTTAGATATCTTTACCATCCTTGCTCAATTAATTTTTCTGAGATTTTATACTTGTATGTGTGTTATGGACAGCTTATGTTTTTTTAAATACATGACAATGTTTTTTTAAAACATAGAGGACTTAGTCAATTCATATGTAATTACTAATATTTTGTTTTTACATCTACCCATATTGTCTATTTTTCTTTTTTTTAATTTATTTAAATTTATTTTTTTTAAAGATTTTTAAACTTTATTTGTCAGAGAGAGAGAGCACAAGCAGGGAGAGTGGCAGACAGTGGGAGAGGGAGAAGCAGACTCCCTGCTGAGCAAGGAGCCTCCACCCTAGGACTCCATCCCAGGACCCTGGGATTATGACCCCGGTCGAAGGCAGTCGCTTAACCAACTGAGCCACTCAGGTGTCCCATATTTTTTCTTTCTTTTTAGTCTTCATTTTTTCCTCCTCTGATTTGAATATTATATGCTATTAATTGTTGTCTTTAATGGTTATGTAAAAAATGCCAAAATTTTCAAAATTTAATCAAAGTAATGTTTAATTTTTTCATAGATAAACAAGATACTTGGAACAGTTAATCTATTACACCCTTCTTCTTACATGCCATTGTTGTCTGTTTTGTTTTGTCTTTTTAAGATTTTATTTATTTATTTGAGAGAGAGAGAGTGCGAGCAGGGGGAGGGGCAGAGCGAGAGGGAGAAGCAGACTCAGAGCTGAGCAGGGAGCCTGACACAATGCACAGCTTGATCCCAGGACCCTGAGATCATGACCTGAGCCCAAGGCAGCCGCTTAACCAAATGAGCTACTCAGGCACCCCCATTTTTTAAAGATTTTGTTTTTTTAAAATTATTTTTCCTTAACAACATCAGATAATTTTATTGTTGTTCTTTAAAATTACTGCTCACTTACATTTATCCATATACTCATCCTTTATCTCTTCTGTATTTCTCTTTTACTTCCCTTTTGCCTAAAATACACATCTTTTAGAATTTCCTTTGGTCAAATTCTGCTGGTGATGCACTTTAATAAAGACACTGATTCCAATTTTTCTTTTTATATTTGTCTGTCACAGCTTTCCCCTGTCTCACTTCTAAGCATGCGGATAAGAAAGCCCAGGTGATTTGTCAAAGGTGGGACATTCAAACAATGCACAGGAACCTTTACTCCAGCCCTACCCCCTAAACATTATAAAAACCTCAAGGCAGTCTTCTTTCTTTGCTCTCTCAAGACATGTTCAGACCAGCTTTGAAAGCCTCCCCTGCTCTCCTCAGAAAACCTCATATAAATTTTAACACTTTTCATATTCTGCTGGGGTGTATGTGTCATCATTAGTCTTGGTATCTAAACCAAATTTTAGGTGACAGTCCATTTGCTCTGCAAATGGCTACAACATGGACTTGTTCATTTTTTTGTTTGTTTTTGTTTGGTTAATCTGAAAATGTATTTTGCCCACATTCCTTTATTTTTGTTGAATATAGTATTTTTGTAGTTTCTTCCAGTGATTTTAGATTTGTTATTTCTTGCTACCATTTTTTGACTGTTTTTTGACTAACATTAACATCTTTTAAAATCCTTCCTGGCTCAGGAGACTGCCTTTCTCAGGGCTAACCAATTCCTAGAGATAACAAAGGGCCCAGCCAAGAGCATGTCTTTGATATAAAAACTAACCAGTCCAGAGCTATACCTCCTTTATGTGGCCCATACACCCCAGGAGACATTAATCTTCTGCTTTAATCATCTCAGCACCAGGTACCAGGCAGCCAGAGACCACCCTATACCTTAAAGCCCATTGAAATTATTCAAACTAACCAATCCTAGGCTGTTTACCCTGCCATACCTAGCCTTTTCCACAGAAACTCAATAAGGGCCACAACCTAGACTCTTCCCTTGATCTCGCCCCTTCTGCCTCCTGGCCAATGCTGGTGCTTTCCCTGTGGTCTTGCATGTGTTGTGTCTCCTGTTTCTAGGATTTGACAGTATAATATACTTTGTTTTTCTGAGCTTTTCCTGTGTCTTCTCCTATGGTCACACCTGACTGATCATCATATGAAAGAACACAGAAGACCATTTAATGTTAAATCAGAAAACTAAAAACAAAGAGCAAAATGTTCAAAGATAGCCTACTCTAAAGAAGTGGCAGTTAGATTGTCAGCTGGTTTTTCAATAGCAAATGAAACCAGAAAACAGTAGCTGAGAGTGCTAAAATAGCTGCCTATCTAGACTTCTACACCCTATGTGGTTTTAGCCTTTTGGAACTTCAACATAATCTATAGTAATTCTCCTATTAGACATCTTATATCTGGGTGTCCCTGGGTTTTGACTTCCATCCCTGTTGCCTCAGGATGGGCATATATCTTCATGGTAAAAGTAGCTTCAAATACTCTCTTTACTTCTCTGAGATCTTGGTTTGGTAATTCTTACTATTTTGCTGACTCCTGGTTGCTTTTATGAAAACTAACTATATGATACACACATACACAGAGTATTCTTAGTTTAGAGTAGTAAGTAGAAGTAACCACTGGGTTGAAAAGAAACTTTTACCCAATAGGTGATAGAGTTTTGAAATAATTACTATTCAGTTCCTTAATTTCTTGGTAGGGCATCCCACAGTACTCTCTGTAATCTGAAGACACATGGTGCAACGATTTAGAATCCTCAGATCAGTAATCTAGGGTAGGGATTCCATCACAGAAATAAAACTGGGATGAGATGACAAAAAGGCACATGAAGGGATGCCTGGGTGACTCCGTTGGTTAAGCGTCTGCCTTTGGCTCAGCTCATGATCCCAGATTCCTGGGATCGAGTCCCATATCAGGCTCCCTGCTCAGCGGGGAGCTTGCTTCTCCTTATCCCTCTTCTGTGCTCTGTCTGCCTTTCTCTATCTCTGACAAGTAAACAAATAAAAATCTTTTTTAAAAAGGCATGTGAATATTCCAACTGATGGTGAATTTTAATTAATTTTTTAAATATTCTGATTTTTTCTATAACTGTATATTAGCAGCATATATTATATAAAATATACAGAAAATAAAGCCACAGAAGTAATAAGGACAAATATTTAAAACATACTTGATAATATTTAAATCAAAAAGCCATTTCAGGGCACCTGGTTGGCTCAATCAGTAGAGCATGTGACTCTTGAACTCTGGGTTATGCCCCACACTGGGTGTAGAGATTACTTAAAAAAAAAAAAAAAAAAAGGAAATTTCATCAATAAAATTTATTTTAAAAAAGATCTATTTCAAATCAACAGTAACAACAAAGAGAACAAAATTGGGTCTTTACTTTTTTAATAAGCCATAAAATAAAGTTAAAGGAAGCAGATTTGAATATGCAATCTGTACCTAAATACAGTAAGCAAAAGCTCCATAGAGAAATGAGCAAATAATATGAAAATATACATTTGAATCGTATGAACATAAATACATACTCAATATATTTAAAAGACAACAACAGAGAGAAAAACATCTCCCCCCCTTGGAGGTTGGCTAAGAATAAAATAAGAGAATTTAATTAATTAATTAATAATTCAGAGATTAAAAGAGCAGTCCTTTTCCGTCACTGCACAGCTGCCCTCCAGGAGCTGGAGCCCAGATACCTTGCGGAGTAGGTGCAGGTAACGCGCGGAAGGAAGCCAGGGGCATTGTGGGGACTGTAGTCCAGGAAGCATCTGCATAGGATTTCCGCTTCCGGCCGCTGTGTCAGATCCTGGGAGATCAGCTGGCCCTGCTCTGAAAATGACTTGGGCCTTACGGTGTCCTGAGCCTGCCGGGTTGTAGGGGTTGGAGGTGCTGTGGGCGCGGGAATGGAAAGAAGGGGTTGGCGGAGTGGAGCGGTGACACTGGGAAAGCTCAGACTGTTGCGTGCGCCTACGCCCGGAAGCGCGCGTCTGTGGGCCCGGGGCGTGCGTCCTGCGCATGCTCTCCCGGGAACGACCAGTAGCTACTAGTTCTTGGCACTCTGACTTGCCTGGGACCTGTCCTGGGTCCTGAGAACGCGAAGGGTTGGCGTCGTTCAATTTCACTAGTCTAACGGGAAAGACAGACCAAATGGCTAATTTCAACACAACACGATAAGAACTTTACTCCCCACCGAAGGCGACTTTCACTGTCTTGTAGCTTTATGATTAGTCATGAGCGCCTAGAAGTCAGAGCGTGGCCTACTGATCTGTGTGTCCCTAGTACAGCCTTTTCTAGCCATGTTCATTCCCTCTCTTCTGGCGCACCACCTGTATTGTCCGCAGGAGTACCCGGCCCTTCTGTAGGTTGAGTCTAGCAGTAAGCGGAGCCTGCTAGGATCTTTCTGCCAAGGCCCTTTGCCCAATCCTCAGTGGATGAGGCCAAACAATTAGTTTCGGAGTCTGAAATTCACCAGAATTATGACCCTTTATTTTGTAGAATAAGTGTTAATCATTCGGCAAGTGAATAGTGTTAATTTTGGTCCTGAATAAATAAATACCAGTCCCCACAACATAATGTTTTTGCATGCACAGCCCTGCGTGAAGAGAAAACTAAAATTATAGAGTGGAAGAAGAAGAAGCACCCTAAGCAGCAGGAATACTTTCTGAGAGGAAACACTTCTGATCTGAGACCTCTTGCAACAAATCAAAGAAAGAACCTAGAGAGTTTGAAAAGAGAAAAGACTTTGGAATTCCTGAGCCTACACTCTTTCTCAACTTTTGGCCCAGGAAAAAAGATGTCTTGGGAGGAGGTGACAACCATAAAGAGGAAGGAAAGAGGGAGGCAATGTAGGAAGTATAATCCAGAAGCTTGAATCAGGAGGTGACAGAGTCTAGGATGGGAAGGGAACAAAAGCCCTTTAATGGTGGGCAAATTAGAAAAACAATTGATCAGGTAAGGGGTCTAATGGTCTCAGTGGAGTAAATGGTTCACTTCACTCCTGAAGCCAGACTGGCTGGTATGGGCTAGTATGGTCGCTCATGGCTACTTTCGTTTTTACCAGCTGTGTTCTCCACACTTTATCCAGAAATGGAGACCATGACCCAGTTACAGGTGAGTTACTCTTTATTCCTTCTGAAATGTTCCCTAATCACTCAGAGTTGCTGATCTTTGCTCCTTTTTAGAAAAGATAAAATACGTTAGCATTTAGTGAACACCTAATATTGTCAGGTTCTTTTAGACATTTTAACAATTCCTGTATTTATGTCTTAGAGGAACTGCAAAAAGTAGAAATGGATGATGATGGTGATGATGATGATGATGATGATTTCCATTTTGAGGCTGACGTAAATCTCTCAGAGATAATAAGAGAAGTGTTAGTGGTCGTAAGGTGTTCTAATTAATAATTATTTTATGGGAAAATATTTTAAGGTTATGTAAATCTCTTGTTTATCAGAATGTCATCCAATACATATAACATTCATTTATGATTCCTTTGTAAACCAGTTATTACTATGATGTTTGCCAACTTGTTTTATAACTATTATTCTTTCTACGTTTATTATTGTTTTTCTATAAGGAGGAGCTTTTCCTTCTACTTCATCTGTTCATTTATTTATATCAGGAGGAACTCATAGATATTTATCCAATAGTTTATAATCTGTTACTATCAGTATTGTTTTTGATGCTGAAATTATCCAAATTTTTTTCTGTGGAAGTCCATTCAAACCAGCTGCTGTTTCCTTTTGACATATACCTATCAGTTTTTTAGTGTGTTTTCTTTCTTTTTTTTTTAATCACAACAAGATACTTTTAGAATCATCTTATTCTTTCCTTGTCTCTGTCTTGGAATCAGCCAATTCTCTAAGGAGTTTTGGTTGCTTTAAGGGAAAATGGTATTGTAGAAAACAAATGGGGGTGTTAGTTGTGCTCATTGCTAGTATGATGTTATTTCTTATAGGCCCTCCCAGTGGACAAACCTATATACAAATGTGCATGCATGTGTATACATATATCTACATACATATCTACACATATCTATATCTATATATTAAAACCATTAATTCATACCAATACCAGTCCAACACCATAGAATTCATTCATGTATTTTTCCTTGCCCTCTTTGTAATTCCCTTCTCCAAAATGAGAATCCTGGTCTCATTATCATAAATATATTCACTCATTTGCTCAATCCTAGAACACACAGAAAGCAGGGTTGTTTTTGTTGTTGTTGTTTGTTTTTTGAGCCCATACACATGAAAAACAAACCTACCAACTACAGTTCAATATTTGATTACATTTCTTATTATCTCAAGACTGAGGACATATAGTCAAAATACTGGTTCAAAAATTACTTGGGTTAAGTTCTTTTTTGACCCTTTTGGTGTGGATGTTATTCATTTGAAATAGTTATGTTCATTTCATTTTCTTTGTATTCCTGTAATGGATTAGATTTTGTGCTGTTCCCCAGTTTATATATTGAGACCCTAACCCCCAGTACCTCAAAATGTGACTGTATTTGGAGATCATGCCTTTAAAGAGATCATTAAGTTAAAATGAGGCTGTTAGGATGGGCCCTACTCTAATTTGAACAGTATTCCTATAAATTTGGACACACAAAGAGACACCAGGGCTGGGTGCAGTCAGAGGAAGGACCATGTAAGGACACAGAGAGAAGGCAGCCATTTGTAAGCTAGGAAAAAGGCATCAGAAGAAGCCAAACCTGCCAACAACTTGATCATGGACTTCTAGCCTCCAAAACTGTGAGAAAATAAATTTCTGTTATTTAAGCCAACCAATCTGTGGTATTTTATGATGGTAGACCTTACAAACTCATGCAATTCCTTTTTAAAAAATGTCTCCCTTCCTTGTTTTTTTTTTTTTTTTTTTCTGGCATGGAACATTAACATGCTTCTACAGTTCTGAACTGTATTGAAAGGAAGAGTTACTATTCTGTTTCCTTTTTCACTTCCTCATCTGAATCACCCCTGTAGGTCATCAATCTCATTAGATTCAGCTTTATATATTTGTCCCACTTTGTCAATTTTTTTCCTCTCTTTTGTTCTTTTTCTTTGAGTAAGCAAATTTCTTTAAATATTTATCCTTTTCATAGGTTTTTAGTTTATATCACTAATATATGTAATAAAAAATATATATGCAATAGTGTGTGTGTGAGAGAGAGAGAGAGAGGGAGACAGAGGGAGAGCGATTCCTCTATGGATTACAGCCTGCATCCTAGATTTCATAAATCAAATAAAACTTGACACTCAAAGAAGTTTCTTGAAACTACAAGAACCTCAGAGCAATATAACTTGATTAGCCACCTCCTCCTCCTCCTTACTATCAGCTATTGGACTGTTTTTTGTTGTGTATTTCTATGTAGATTTTAACACCATGAAATATCATTATAGAATGAATAGTTATTTAAATTTAGCTAAATATTTACCATTTTGTTGATATTAATTTCTTTCTTCATTTTCATACTTTCAGCTGAGATGATTTTACTTTGACCTAAATTAACACCAGTTAGTATTTCCATTTGGATACATAGATAATTAATACTCTTAATTTTTGGTTGTTTCAAAATGATATTTATTTTGTCTTCATTTTCAAGGGACATGATTAGTCTAAAAATGCCCACAAATTCTTTGAAACTTCTCCAATTGAAAGATTGAATCTAATGCCCTCTCTTGGGAATTTGCATAATGATTCACTTCCAATGAATAGGATGTGGTGGGAGTGATGCTGTGTTACTTCTGAGGCTAGGTCATAAAAAGGTGATAAAGCTTCCACCTGGCTCTTTTCATTTTGGAACATGTGCCTTTAAAGCCCTGACCATTAAGTAAGAAGTCTAGCAAGATCACAAGACCACACTGTAGAGAGATCACATAGAAAGTAATATTGGAGAAGTCCCAACTTTTCTCAGCACCAGACATGTGAGTGAAGAAGTTCTTGAGATGATTTCTACCTAGCAGAGACTTGAGTGACAGCCACCTCATTATTGTTCTATACCACTAAGCTTTGGGTGCTTAGTTACCAAGAAGTATGTGGTACAGGATATTTTTACTGGGTATTAATTTCTAGCTAGGCAGTTATTTCTTTTCAGTATTTAAAAAAAAATCTCATTCAGTTATCTCCTGGCTTGCATCATTTCCATGCCACTCAGTTATTCAGTATTGTTGTTACTCTATTTGAAGGTAATATATTAAGATTCTCTTTCCTCCACCTCTTGGGCTCCATTTTAAGATTTTCCCTCTTGGTTTACAGCAATTTTCCTGGGATGTATCTTGATGTGTTTTTTTATTTCATTTTGGTTTTTGTTTCTTTGTTTTGTTTTGTTTTATCTTGCTTATATTTAATTACACTACTTGAATGTGTGGCTTTATGTTTTTTGTCAGTTTTGGAAATTCTCATTTTGGAAAATTCTTATTTTTTTTAAATTTTATTTATTTATTTGACAGAGACACAGAGAGAGAGGGAACACAAGTAGGGGGAGTGGGAGAGGGAGAAGTAGGCTTCCCACAGAGCAGGGAGCCTGATGTGGGACTTGATCCCAGGACCCTGGGATCATGCCCTGAGCCGAAGGCAGATGCTTAACGACTGAGCCACCCAGGCACCCCGAAAAATTCTTATGTTTTGAAGTGTTACAGTGGCTGCATTCTGTCTCTCTCCTTTTATAATACTCAGATTACACCTTAGATCTTCAATCGTCATTTTTCATATGTATCTTGTTTTTATTATATTTTTTAAAGATTTTATTTATTTATTTGAGAGAGAGGGGATAGGGGGAGGGACAGAAGGTAGAGGGAGAAAGAGAATCTCAAGCAGACCCCCACGGAGTGCAGAGCCCAAGGTGGGGGGGTGCTCAATCTCACAACCCTGAGACCATGACCTGAGCTGAAATAGAGTTCGATGCTTAACCAACTGAGCCACCTAGGAACCCTAATGTATTTTTTATATTCTTTGCATTTCAGAGCTTATTGGAATATTTCCTACTGACTTTTTCCTTGCTTTATCTGCGTTCAATCTGCTGCTTAACCCATCTGTTCTTTTTTCTTTGCCATTTTATTTTATTTTATTTTATTTTTTAATTTTATTATGTTATGTTAGTCACCATACAATACATCATTAGTTCCTGATGTAGCGATCCACAATCCATTGTTTTCGTATAACACCCAGTGCTCCATGCAGTAGTGCTCTCCTTAATACCCATCACCAGGCTAACCAATACCCCCTCCTCCCTCCCCTCCAAAACCCTGTTTGTTTCCCAGGTCCATGGTCTCTCATGGTTCATCTCTCCCTCCAATTCCCCCCACCCAATTTTCCCTTCCTTCTCCTAATGTCCTCCATGTTATTCCTTATGTTCCACAAATAAGTGAAACCATAGGATAATTGACTTTCTCTGCTTGACTTATTTCACTTAGCATAATCTCCTCCAGTCCCATCCATGTTGATGTAAAAGTTGGGTATTCATCCTTTCTGATGGCTGAGTAATATTCCATTGTATATATGGACCACATCTTCTTTATCCATTCATCTGTTGAAGGGCGTCTCAGCTCTTTCCACAGTTTGGCTATTGTGGACATTGTTGCTATGAACATTGGGGTGTGTATGGCCCTTCTTTTCACTACATCTGTGTCTTTGGGGTAAATACTCAGGAGTGCAATTGCTGGGTCATAGGGTAGCTCTATTTTCAAATTTTTGAGGCACCTCCACACTGTTTTCCAAAGTGGCTGTACCAACTTGCATTCCCACCAACAGTGTAAGAGGGTTCCCCTTTCTCCACAACCTCTCCAACATTTGTTGTTTCTTTCCCTGTCCATTTTTGCCATTCTAACTGGTGTAAGGTGGTATCTCAGTGTGGTTTTGATTTGGATTTCCCTGATGGCTAATGATGATGAGCATTTTTTCATATGTCTGTTAGTCATTTGTATGTCATCCTCAGAGAAGTGTCTGTTCATCTCTTCTGCCCACTTTTTGACTTGATTGTTTGTTTTTTGGGTGTTGGGTTTGAGAAGTTCTTTATAGATTTTGGATACCAGCCCTTTATCTGTAGTGTCATTTGCAAATATCTTCTCCCATTCTGTGGGTTGCCTCTTTGTTTTGTTAACTGTTTCCTTTGCTGTGCAGAAGCTTTTTATCTTGATGAAGTCCCAAAAGTTCATTTTTGCTTTTGTTTCACTAGCTTTTGGAGATGTATCTTGAAAGAAGTTGCTGTGGCGGATGTCAAAGAGGTTACTGCCTATGTTCTCCTCTAGGATTTTGATGGATTCCTGTCTCACATTGAGGTCTTTCATCCACTTTGAGTTTATCTTTGTGAGTGGTGTTAGAGAATGGTTGAGTTTCATTCTTCTGTGTGTGGCTGTCCAATTTTCCCAGCACCATTTATTGAAGAGACTGTCTTTTTTTTCCATTGCATGTTTTTTCCTGCTTTGTCAAAGATTATTTGACCATAGAGTTGAGGGTCCATATCTGGGTTCCCTATTCTGTTCCATTGGTCTGTATGTCTGTTTTTGTGCCAGTACCATGCTGTCTTGGTGATCACAGCTTTGTAATATAGCTTGAAATCGAGCAACATGATGCCCCCAGCTTTGTTTTTCTTTTTCAACATCTCCTTGGTGATTCGGGGTCTTTCTGATTCCATACAAATTTTAGGATTGTTTGTTCCAGCACTTTGAAAAATTCCAATAACCCATCTGTTCTTAATTGCAATTATTCTGTTTTGTCACTTTAGAACTTCCATTTTATTTCTTTTCTATACTAAAAATTTTAATCTTATAGTCTTTGCCCTACTTGTTATTTTAAGAACTATTTTTTTAAAAAGATTTTATTTATTTGAGAGAGAGAGTGCAGAGGGAGAGAGATAGAGAGCACGGGCGGGGGCAGGGGGCAGAGGGAGAGAGAGAAGCAGGCTCCCTGCTGAGCAGGACGCTGGAATCATGACCTGAGCCAAAGGCAGAGGCTTAAGGGACTGAGCCACCCAGGTGCCCCTTAGCACATATTTTTGATTATTCTCTTATCTGGATTTCCTATGGTTCTCTTTTTAACTTTTTTTCCCTCTCTCTTGGGTTTTTTTTTTTTTTTTGGTTTTTTCATATGTATGGAAATTTTTAGTTGAATTGTGGTTACTTTGTATAAAAATGTGGAAAATTTTATTCTGCATAATATTACCTTCCTTTATCTATTGCTTTTTTGAGCTAGTTATGTTTGGTGGCAGATCACTTTATTTAGAATAATTCAAATCTGAGTCTTTAGGCATTATAATATGCACAAAAAAGAAATAAAAGGAATCCAGATTAGAAAAGAAGAGCCAAAATTGCCTTTTTTTCCACTTAGCATAATGTTTTCAAGGTTCATCTTTGTTGTAGCATGTGTCAGTACTTTATTTCTTTATTACCAACCAATATTCTGTGAGATGGTCATATCAAATTTTGTTTATCCATTCACCAGTTAATGGACATTTGGGTTGTTTCTACTTTTTGGCTATTATGAATAATGCCGCTATGAACATTCATGTACAAGTTTCTGTGTCGATATAGCATTTTCATTTCTCTTGGCTATATACCTAGGAATGTAATTGCTATGTGGTAACTTTATGGCTAACTTTTTGAAGAATTACCAAACTGTTTTGCAAATCAGCTGCACCATTTTACATTCCCACCCAAAATCTATGAGGGTTCCAACTTCTCTACATCCTTACCAATGCTTGATATTGCCCATCTTTTTTATTATGGCCATCTTATTAAGTGTAAAGTGGTATCTCATTGTGGTTTTGATTTACACTTCCTTATGACTAATGATGTTGAGTGTCTTTTAATTGTCATATTGGTCATTTGTGTATTTTCTTTGGATAAAGTCTATTCAAGTTGCCCAATTTTCTTTCTTTTTTTGTTGGCTTTACTTCCTGTCTTTTTTATTATTATGTTCAATTAGCCAATATATAATACATCATTAGTTTTTTATGTAGTGTTCAGCAATTCATTATTTTTGTATAACACCCAGTGCTCATCATTTGTCTTTTATTGTTGAGTTATACAAGTCTTTTTATTAATTTATTTTTATTTTTAAAAAGATTTTATTTATTTATTTGAGAGAGAGAGAGCTCATTAGCAGGAGTGAGGGGCAGAGGGAGAAGGAGAAGCAGGCTCCCCACTGAGCAGGGAGCCTGATGGAGGACTTGATCACAGGACTCTGGGATCATGACCTGAGCTGAAGTCAGTTGCTAAACCTACTGAGCCACCCAGGCACCCTATACGAGTCTTTTAAAATATGCTCTGTATACAGGTCCCTTAGCATATATATAATTTGAAATATTTTATCCCATTCTGTAGGTTTTTCTGTTCACCTTCTTGATGGTGTTCATTTTCCATGTTTTTGTTGCAAATACATAGAAATACAATTGATTTTTATATGTTTATTTTGTATTATTGATTATTGCTAGGTGCACTGATTAGTTGAATTATTTTGAGGACTCCTTGAGATTTTCTCTATAGTCTATCATGTCATTTTCATATAAGTACAATTTTCATCTTTTATGTATATCTTTTTTTTCTACTTGACTTATACTTTTTAGAAATTAGAGTATCATATAGAATAATAGTGGCAAGAAATAGACATCTTTTTTTTCCCTGATCTTAGAGGGAATGCTTACCATTAGATATTTGTTACCTTATAGGCTTGGAGGTAGATGTTCTTTATCAAATTGTGAAAACTCCCCTCCATTCCTAATTTTCTAAATTTATATCATGAATAGATGTCCAATTTTGTAAAATGCTTTTTCTGTTTGAGTATGGTCATATGATATTTCTTTTTGATATGTTGATGTGGTAGATTGCATTGATTTTTGATTATTGAACCAGCTTTATATCTGTGAAAGAAATCCAACTTGGTCAAGCCACCATTTTTTTTAATATATTCTTGAATTCTACTTGCTTATATTTTGCAAAGAATTTGCATCTATAATATAGAGTGATACTTGTCTGTAGATTTCTTTTTGGTACTGTCTTCATCTGATTTTGGTATCAGGATTACTGGCTACATAAAATAAACTGGGAGGCAATCTCTTTCTGTTCCCTGCAAGACAATTTGTGGAATTGGTGTTAATTCTTTAAGCAGTTTGTGGAATTTGACAGTATATTCATCTGGATCTGGGCATTTATTTTTCAGGAGTTTTTAAATTATTAACTCAATTTTCTTAAAAATTATTTCAATAGTGCAATTCAACTTGTCTATTTCACAATAGATGAATTTTGGTAGCTTGTGTTTTTGATGAATTAGTCCATTTCATTTTAGTTGTTAGATTTATATCTTTATAGAATTATTCATAATGTTACCTTTGTATTATTTTTATATCTTCAGGGTCTATGATAACATCCCCTGGTGTATTCCTGATATTGGTGATTTGTGTCTTTTCTTTTTAAATTTGTGTTAGTCATATTAAAGTTTTGTAAATTTATTGACCTTTTCAGAGAACCAGCTTTTCGTTTTGTTGATTTTTCTCTATTATGTTTCTGTTTTCAATTTCATTGATTTCTGCTTTTATGTTTAAGATTTTCTGCTTCCTTTTGGTCTATTTTGCTCTTCTTTTTAGTTTTTCAATGTGAAGCTTAGATTTTTTTTAAGTTTATTTGAATTCCAGTTAGTTAACACACAGTGGGATATTAGTTTCAGATGTACAATATAGTAATTCAACACGTAAATACAACACCTGGTACTCATCACAACAAGTGCACTCTTTACTCCAATCACCTATATAACACATACCCCCAGCCACCTCCCTTCTGGTAACCATCAATTTCTTCTCTCTGGTTAAGAATCTGTTTCTTGCTGTTCAAAAACTTTGGGATGCAGCAAAGACAGTCATAAGAGGAAAGTAGATAGCAATACAAGCCTTTCTCAAGAAACAAGAAAGGTCTCAAATACACAACCTAACCCTACACTTAAAGGAGCTGGAGAAAGAACAGCAAATAAAGCCTAAGCCCAATAGGAGAAAAGAAATAATAAAGATCAGAGCAGAAATCAATGAAATAGAAACCAAAAGAACAGTAGAATGGATCAACAAAACTAGGAGCTGGTTCTTTGAAAGAATTAACAGGATTTTTTTAAAAAAATATTTTATTTATTTATTTGACAGAGACACAGCGAGAGAGGGAACACAAGCAGGGGAGTGGGAGAGGGTGAAAGAATTAACAGGATTGATAAACCCCTGGCCAGACTTATCAAAAAAAAAAAGAGAAATGACCCAAATCAACAAAATCATGAATGAAAGAGGAGAGCTCACAACCAACGCCAAAAAAATACAATTATAAGAACATATTATGAGCGGGGGGTGGAGCAAGATGGCGGAGGAGTAGGAGACCTGGATTTCGTCTGGTCTCAGGAATTCAGCTGGATAGGGATCAAACCATTCTGAACACCTACAAACTCAACAGGAGATCGAAGAAAAGAAGAGCAACAACTCTCTCATCAGAAAAGCGACCACTTTCTGGAAGGTAGGACGTGCGGAGAAGTGAATCCGAGGCGATATTCGGGAGGATAGACGGCGGGGGAGGGGCCGCCGGCGGCCGCTTCTGGCAAGTGATAGAGCCACGGAGCACAAAATCGGAACTTTTAAAAGTCTGCTCCACTGAGGGACGTCACTCTGGTGGCTAAGCGGGGGGTGGAACCCTCCGGGACAGTGTGGTCTCAGGACCCACGGGTCACAGAAAGACCGGGGGTGCCTGAGTGTGGCAGAGCTCCCAGGTATCGGAGCAGGGAAGCCGGCTGCAGAGGCGGAGCCCAGGTGCGGGCTCTCAGCCCGGGGTTGCGGTAAACCGTGATCCGCGGCACAGTCGGGCCACTGCTCCTCCAGCAGGGACCCAACAAGCGGCAGATCCAGGGAGACTCACCTTCCTCCCCTGGGAGGAGCCGCATGGAGTGCGCTGCAGGGATCTGCTGGGTTTGGAGACTCCACCCGGGGTCGGGTGCCAGAGATAGAAACGCGCGGTCACAGGCCGGGTGAGCACGGAGTGCGGCTGGAGACTGGGGAGACGGGAGTGACTGACAGCTTTTCTCTGGGGGCTCACTGAGAAGCGGGGCCCCGAGTTCTCGGCTCCTCGGCGGCGGAGATTGGGAGGCCGCCATTTTCACTCTCCGTCTCCAAAGCTGTACGGAAAGCTCGCAGGGAACAAAAGCCCCGGAGAGCAAACCTGAGCAGATTACTTAGCTGGGAGGGGGCAAGGGCGGGGCAATTCTGCCTCCAGCAAAGACATTTGGAAGCCACGGCAACAGGCCCCTCCGCAGAAGATCAGCGAGAACAGCCAGCCAAGACCAAGTTTACCCATCAAAGAGAACGGCAGAACTCCAGTGCTAGGGGACTACTGCACATAGAATTCATGGCTTTTTTTTACAATGATTCTGTAGTCTTTCAAAGTTAATTTTTTTTAACTGTCTTTTTTTCTTTTTGAATTTTTCTTTTTCCCTTTTTCAACCAACATCTTATCAATCCCTTTTTTTAAAAAAAAAATTATTTTTCATTTTTAGAGTCATATTCTATCCCTTCATAGTAGTTACCCGTATTTTTGGCTTATATATATAAGTTGTTCTCTCTTTAAAATTTTGAGATACTTTCTTCTAACAGATCAAAATATACCCTAAATCTCTAGTATATGGTGTTTTCTATTCCCCTGCCTGATCACATCCTCTCCCTTTTTTTTTCTTTTTTTAAATCCTCTTCTTTCTTTTTTCAAACAACTTCTTATCAATTCCTTTTATAAAATTTTTGATAATTTCCATCTTTACAGTGATATTCCATCCCTTCATCATATCAACCCTTATTTTTGTACATATATA
>NC_058411.1:120937843-120954732 GCF_002201575.2 Neomonachus schauinslandi | reverse complement strand
ATCTCAGGAAACAAACTGAGGGTTGCTGGAGTGGGGGTGGGGTGGGAAGGATGGGGTGACTGGGTGATAGTCACTGGGGAGGGTATGTGCTCTGGTAAGCGCTGTGAATTGTGCAAGACTGTTGAATCTCAGATCTGTACCTCTGAAACAAATAATGCAATATATGTTAAGGAAAAAAAAAAGAAGAAGAAGAAGAAGGTAGCGGGAGGGGAAGAATGAAGCGGGGGAAATCGGAGTGGTAGACGAACCATGAGAGACGATGGACTCTGAAAAACAAACAGGGTTCTAGAGGGGAGGGGGGTGGGAGGATGGGTTAGCCTGGTGGTGGGTATTGAGGAGGGCACATTCTGCATGGAGCACTGGGTGTTATGCACAAACAATGAATCATGGAACACTTCATCTAAAACTAATGATGTAATGTATGGGGATTAACATAAGAATAAAAAAAAAGATGAAAAAAAATATACATTAAAAAAAAAAAGAACATATTATGAGCAACTATATGCCAGCAAATTAGATACCCTGGAAGAAAGGGATGGATTCCTAGAGATGTATCAACTACCAAAACTGAACCAGGAAAAAATAAAACACCTGAACAGACCTATAACCACTAAGGGAATTGAAGCAGTCATCAAAAATCTCCCAAAAAACAAAAGCCCAGGGCCAGTTTGCTTCCCAGGGGAATTCTACCAAACATTTAAAGAAAAATCAATACCTATTGTTCTGAAACTGTTCCAAAAAATAGAAACGGAAGGAAAACATCCAAACTCATTTTATGAGACCAGCATTACCTTGATCCCAAAACCAGACAAAGACCCCATCCAAAAGGAGAATTACAGACCAATATCCCTGATGAACATGGATGCAAAAATTCTCACCAAAATACTAGCCAATAGGATCCAACAGTACATTAAAAGGATTATTCACCACGACCAAGTGGGATTTATCCCTGGGCTGCAAGGTTGGTTCAACATTTGCAAATCAATCAATGTGATACAATACATTAATAAAAGAAAGAACAAGAACCAAATGATCCTCTCAATAGATGCAGAAAAAGCATTTGACAATGCACAGCATCCTTTCTTGATCAAAACTCTTCAGAGTATAGGGATAGAGGGTATATACCTCAATATCATAAAAGCCATCTATGAAAAACCTACAGCGAATATCATTCTCAATGGGGAAAAACTGAGAGCTTTCCCCCTAAGGTCAGGAACGCAGCAGGGATGTCCACTATCACCACTGCTATTCAACATAGTACTAGAAGTCCTAGCCACAGCAATCAGAGAACAAAAGAAATAAAAGGATCTGAATCAGCAAAGAAGAAGTCAAAGTCTCACTCTTTGCAGATTATATGATACTTTATGTGGAAAACCCAAAAGACTCCACTCCAAAACTGCTAGAACTCATACAGGAATTCAGTCAAGTGGCAGGATATAAAATCAATGCACAGAAATCAGTGGCATTCCTATACATCAACAACAAGACAGAAGAAAGAGAAATGAAGGAGTCGATCCCATTTACAATTGCACCCAAAACCATAAGATACCTAGGAATAAATCTAACCAAAGAGACAAAGGATCTGTACTCAGAAAACTATAAAATACTCATGAAAGTAATTGAGGAACACACAAAGAAATGGAAAAATATTCCATGTTCATGGATTGGAAGAACAAATATTGTGAAGATGTCAATGCTACCTAGAGCAATCTACACATCCAATTCAACCCCTATCAAAATACCATCCCCTTTTTTAAAAGAAATGGAACCAATAATCCTAAAATTTGTATGGAACCAGAAAAGACCCTGAATAACCAGAGGAATGTTGAAAAAGAAAGCCAAAGCTGGTGGCATTACAATTCCAGACTTCCAGCTCTATTACAAAGCTGTCATCATCAAGACAGTATGGTACTGGCACAAAAACAGGCACATAGATCAATGGAACAGAATAGGGAGCCCAGAAATGGACCCTCAACTCTATGGTCAACTCATCTTTGACAAAGCAGGAAAGAATGTCCAATGGAAAGAAGACAGTCTCTTCAACAAATGGTGTCGAGGAAATTGGACAGCCACATGCAGAAGAATGCAACTGGACCATTTCCTTACACCACACACAAAAATAGACTCCAAATGGTTGAAAGACCTCAATGTGAGACAGGAGTCCATCAAAATCCTAAAGGAGAACACAGGCAGCAACCTCTTTGACCTCAGCCGCAGCAATTTCTTCCTAGAAACATCGCCAAAGGCAAGGGAAGCAAGGGCAAAAATGAACTATTGGGACTTCATCAAGATAAAAAGCTTTTGCACAGCAAAGGAAACAAACAAACAAAAAAGACAACCGACAGAATGGGAGAAGGTATTTGCAAATGACATATCAGATAAAGGGCTAGTATCCAAAATCTATAAAGGACTGATCAAACTCAACACCCAAAGAACAAATGATCCAATCAAGAAATGGGCAGAAGATATGAACAGACATTTTTTCCAGAGAAGACATCCAAATGGCCAACAGACACATGAAAAAGTGCTCAACATCGCTCAGCATCAGGGAAATCCAAATCAAAACCTCAATGAGATACCACCTCACACCAGTCAGAATGGCTAAAATTAACAAGTCAGGAAATGACAGATGTTGGCGGGGATGCGGAGAAAGGGGAACCCTCCTCCACTGTTGGTGGGAATGCAAGCTGGTGCAGCCACTCTGGAAAACAGTATGGAGGTTCCTCAAAAAGTTTAAAATAGAGCTACCATACGACCCAGCAATTGCAGTACTGGGTATTTACCCCAAAGATACAAATGTAGGGATCTGAAAGGGTACGTGCACCCCGATGCTTATAGCAGCAATGTCTACAATAGCCAAACTGTGGAAAGAGCCAAGGTGTCCATTGACAGATGAATGGATAAAGAAGAAGTGGTATATATATATACAAGGGAATATTATGTAGCCATCAAAAGGAATGAAATCTTGCCATTTGCAATGACATGGGTGGAACTGGAAGGTATTATGCTGAGTGAAATAAGTCAATGAGAGAAAGACATGTATCATATGACCTCACTGATATGAGGAATTCTTAATTGCAGGAAACAAACTGAGGGTTGCTGGAGCGGGGGGTGGAGGGGAGGGATGGGGTGACTGGGTAATAGACACTGGGGAGGGTATGTGCACTGGTAAGCGCTGTGAATTATGTAAGACTATTAAATCACAGACCTGTCCCTCTGATAAAAATAATACATTATATGTTAAAAAAAAAAAGATAGCAGGAAGGGAAAAATGAAGGGGGGAAATCAGAGGGGGAGACGAACCATGAGAGACTATGGACTCTGAGAAACAATCTGAGGGTTCTAGAGGGGAGGAAGGTGGGGGTTTGGTTAGCCCTGTGATGGGTATTAAAGAGGGCACGTTCTGCATGGAGCACTGGGTGTTATATGCAAACAATGAATCATGGAACACTACATCAAAAACTAATGATGCAATGTATGGTGATTAACATAACATAATAATAAAAAAAAATTAAAAAAGAGTCTGTTTCTTGGTTGCCTCTTTTCTCCCAATGCTCATTTGTCTTGTTTCTTAAATTCCACATATGAGTGAAATTATATGGTATTTGTCTTTCTCTGACTGACTTACTTCACTTTGCTTAATACTCTATCTCCATCCACATTGTTGCAAATGGCAAGATTTCATTCTTTTTGACAGCTGAGTATATATACCATTCATCAGTCAATGGACATTTGGGCTATTTCCATAATTTGGCTATTATTGATGATGCTGCTATAAACATCAGAGTGCATGTATCTCTTTGAATCTATAATTTTGTATTCTTTGGGTATACCTAGTAGTGCAATTGCTGAATTGTAGCATAATTCTATTTTAAACTTTTTGAGGAAATTCCATACTGTTTTCCAGAATGGGTGCACCAGTTTGCATTCCCACCAACAGTACAAGAGGGTTCCCTTTCCTCCACATCCTTGCCAACAGCTGTTATTTCTTTTGTTGATTTGAGCCATTCTGACAAGTGTGAGGTGATATCTCCTTGTAATTTTGATTTGTATTTCCCTGATGATGAATAATGTTGAGAATCTTTTCATGTGTCCATTAGCCATCTGTATGTCTTGTAAATGACATATCTGATAAGGGGTTAGTATCCATAATATAAAAGGAACTTATAAAACTTAATACCCAACAAATGAATAGTCTAATTAAAATATTGGCAAAGACATGAATAGACATATTTCCAGTGAAGCTTAGATTTTTGACTTCAGACTCCATCTTTTCTCTCTAAGCATTTAGTGCTGTAAATTTTTTCTTTCTGTCCTGGTTTAGTTTATCCCACACATTTTCATGTGTTGTATTCTTATTTTTATTCACTTCTATTTAGTTTGTTTGTTTTTGTTTTTGTTTATTAAATTTCCCATGATACTTTCTCTTTGACCCATGGATTATTTACAAGGAAGTTGTTTGGTTTCCAAGTGTTTGTAAATTTTCCTGTTATCTTTTTCCTTTTTTTCCTTTTATCTTTTATTGATTTCTAGATTGATTCTATTGCAGTTAGAAAACACACTCTATAACTTTAATTATTTTTTTAATTTATCAAAATATAGTTGACATACAATATTATATTAGTTTTCAGGTGCACTGCCTAATGATTCTATGATTATTTACATCACCCAGTGCTCACCATTATAAATGTAATTACCATTTGTCACCATACATTATTACAATATCATCTTGGATTTCTTCTGTGTGTGTATATTATTTCATTAAATTCATATCCTTAATGAATTATTCTATAGCACAAACATTTATGGAAGATTTCTTTTGTTCCTTGGATCATGCTCTTCCCCTCTCAACCTGGGAAAAAAAGACTTCTGGGGACTATGCCTCATTCTCCCAACTCCATATTTTGCCTCAAAAATTGGCAAATCCCTGGCAGGCCTCCTTGCTTCTGCAGAAGAATAGTGTATAAGGGCTTCTGCTCTTGATGGCACATTTCCATGATTTCTCCCCCTCAAACTCCCTACTCACTCTTTATCCACATATCCATTTTCTTATGGTGCCTAATAATTATGGCCCATCAGTATTGTTCATGTAATTATATTCCCAAATTGTTTTCCAGGGACTCTGTTTTCTTTTTCTAACAACAAAATGAAAACCATTTAGGAAGAGACAGATTTGGACATTTTCATTTATAAGCTGAAGAAGAATTTTCAAAGAAAGATTCTTTGAAGACTGACCCCCAAAATGGGAATAATTATGAGAAAAAAATTGCCTAGAGAATATCAGAGGAGAAAACTCTAGAAGATAGGATTGGAGGTTGAAAGGAAAGACAGTTTTTCCTTTAAGACAAGAAGAACATGGGCCATCTGGGTGGTTCAGTGAGTTAAGTGTCTGACTTTTGATTTCAGCTTAGGTCATGATCTCAGGGTCATGGGATCAAGCCCCATGTTGGGATCCATGTTGGGCGTGGAGCCTGCTTGAGATTCTCTCTCTCTCCATCTTCCTCTGCCCCTCTGCCCCACCTCTCTCTCTCTTTCAAAAAACAAACAAAAAAAGACATGAAGAACGTTAGTGCAATGAGTGAATTTATAAAGAGTTGGGATTTCCACTTCACAACTTATGTGTTGGATAAATCCAAGGTCTGAGCACTGTCAAAATACTTCCTATACATCTCCTCCATGTTTACTGTGACCACCATCTTCATCCTTTATCTTATGAACACTTTTAGATAGCTAATAGAGTATGAATGTGCTTGTATTTTAGGAGCCAGTGACATCCAAAGATGTTGTTGTGGACTTTACCAAGGAAGAGTGAAGCCAGCTAAAATGAACCCTCCACAGAGAAATCTGTATAGAGAAGTGATGTTGGAGAACAATAAGAGTCTGGTCTCAGTTGGTAAGGACAACTTTCTTTTGTCACTGGACCTCCTATTGAAGGGTCTTTATTTCCTTAGTTATTAGAAGACATGAGTTTTCAGGGTGTTTCGCTTGGCTGGACTTTAGTCTCAAAGCCCACAAGACATAGTATATTTGTAATATAATTTACTGCAGATAAATTGTCTTTATTTTTTAAGAGTTGATATGAGGAGATTCTCTATCCCGACTCTCTCTGAATCCTTCTCATATATTGTGAAGTGGATTGATAAGATTTTTCAGAGAGCCTAAATGTTAAGTGGCTGGGATTGAATTTTCAAATATTTATTATATCTTTATTTCCTCATGAGTAGGATGTCAGCCCTTCAAAGACAATGTTATCTCTCGACTGGATCTAGAAGAGGAGACATGGATGATGAGGAGAGCACCCCTGTGAGGCAGTTTTCTAGGTGAGAATACAGGGCATGAAATCTTGCAACTGGTGAATAAAGAAGGCATTTCTTTTTTTTTTAAGATTTTATTTATTTATTAATTGGAGAGCGAGCGAGAGAGAAACAGCATGAGAGAGGAGAGGGTCAAATCTGTCTCTTCCTGTCTCCCGGCTCAGCGGGGAGCCCGATGTGGGACTCGATCCCAGGACCCTGGGATCATGACCTGAGCCGAAGGCAGTTGCTTAACCAACTGAGCCACCCAGGCGCCCAAGAAGGCATTTCTTTAAATATTGGATGAGTAATTTATCTCAAAGGCCTCTATATTTTCCCTTATTCTTTATCCTTCTATTGTATTGGTTTCATTTTAATATTTCTCAGGGAGAGATGTGTTCTTCCTTAACTTAAAAGTTTATGTTTCCTTTTATCAAGATTCTTGCCTCTTTTCTCTTACTCATCTCTTCCTCTCTTTGACTTTACTCCCCCTCACTCTGGAAGAAGCTCAGAGTACACCAAACAGAAAGAAAAATACCACAAAAAATTTTAAAAATGTATCTCATATTCAAACTTATGAAATCTAAAATCAAATAAGAAGTCTTGAAGACATCAGAGAGTGGAAATGGGAAGTGAGTACAATTTTCTACCAAGGAACTAGCATAATAATTACAACAGACTTCTCAGCTGAAACCAGGTAAGCAAGAAGACAATGAAATGATAGTGTTGAAAGAAAGAAAAAAAGTCAATCCAGATTTCTATATCTTTATCTATTGAATATATCTTCTAAAGGAAAAATAAAGACAGTCTCAGACAAACTGAGGAATTTATTGCCAGGAAACCTAATCTACTATAAATGCTTAATAATTCTTCAGGCAGAGGAATATGATATAGCTCAGAAACTTTTCTCTATACAAAAAGATGAAGACCATCAGAAATGGAGTGAATGTAGATAAAATTTTCTTATTTTTAATTACTCTAAAATGCTACTTAAAGCAATAACAGTGACAACGTATTTGATGTTTTAACATATGTAAAAGCAAACTGTAAGACAACAGTAGCACAATGGAAAAAAGGAATAATTGTAAATATAAAATCCTAATATGAATAACAAATTACATGAAGCAGTATAATATTATTTGATGACAGATTCAAAATACTTAAAATGCATGTTTTAAACCCTAGGCAACAACGATTACAGTTTTTAAAAAGAGGAATAGGGATGCTTGGGTGGCTCAGGTGGTTGAATGTCTGCTTTCGGCTCAGATCATGATCCCAGGGTCCTGGGATCAAGTCCTGCATCGGGCTTCTTGCTCAGCATGGAGGATGCTTTTCCCTTTGCCTGCCACTCCCCCTGCTTGTGTGCTCTCTCTCTGACAAATAAATCTTTTTTTTTAAAAAAGATGAATATATTTTTTTAATTTTATTATGTTATGTTAGTCACCATACAGTACATCATTAGTTTTTGATGTGGTGTTCCACGATGAATTGTTTTTGTATAACACCCAGTGCTCCATGCAGTATGTGCCCTCCTTAATACCCATCACTGGGCTAACCAATCCCCCCTCCCCCCTCCCCTCTAAAACCCTGTTTGTTTCTCAGAGTCCATAGTCTCTCGTGGTTCATCTCTCCCTCCGATTCCTCCCCCTTCATTTTTCCCTTCCTTCTCCTAATGTCCTCCATGCTATTCCTTATGTTCCACAAATAAGTGAAACCATATGATAATTGACTTTCTCTGCTTGACTTATTTCACTTAGCATAATATCCTCCAGTCCCATACATGTTGATGTAAAAGTTGGGTATTCATCCTTTCTGATGGCTGAGTAATATTCCATTGTATATATTGACCACATCTTCTTTATCCATTCGTCTGCTGAATTTTTTCCTTGTTGTTTGTAGCACTGAAGTTCCAGTTTTCTTGCTGATGTCAGCTAGGGATCACTCTTAGTTCCTAGGAGCTGCCCTCAGTTTCTTACCAAATGGCTACTCCCATTTTCAAAGGCAGAAATAAAGAATGCTCCTGGTGTCAAATATCTTACACTTCAAATATTTTCCTTTTGGAAAACCCTAGTCCTTTCAAAGGTCTCACTTGATTAAGTCAGGTCCACAGAGAAAAATTTTTGTTTCTTTAAAATCAACAATGGCATATGATATAACCCAAACATAAAAGTGATGTTCCATCATATTTACAGATGCTTCTACACTCAAAAGAATATTATGGCATTTAGATTATTGAAGTTCATCTTATAATTTTGCCCACTACAAATAAATTTCACAAAGTTATTTCTCAAACCATAATATAATTAAGCTATAAATCAATAACATAATATTTCAAAATGAGAAATTATCAAAAAAGTTAAATATTCTCCAATATTATTTCACAGCAATTCCATTCCTAAGGATTCACTCAAGATAAATAAAATTATGTGTCCATATAAAGACTTGTTCAAACAGTTGTACTCATAATAACTCAAACACAGGAATAATCCAAATGCCAATCAAAAAGTGAATGAATAAACAAATTGTGGTATAACTACGTAATGGCATGAAACTCAGCAATAACAAGGAATGCACTACTGATACCACAACAAAATGGGGAAATATCAAAACAATTATGCTGAGTTAAGCCAATTGGAAGAATACATATCCTCACATTTTTGGAAAATTCTAGAAAATGAAAACTCACCCATTGTGACAAAATGCAGATCAGTGGTTGCCTAAGGATCGGAGCAGTGGGAAAGATAGGCTAGTAGAGAACTGAAGGATATTTTGGTGTTATCTGAATCTTGATTTGGGTGGTGGGTTTCAGATATGTGTGTGTGTGTGTGTGTGTTTCAAATATGTTTCTGTCAAAACTTATTTTGTAGAGTTTAAATAGATATAGTTAATTGTGAGTATTCAATGGCAATAGTTTTAAAAAGGATGCAGAGGGGCGCCTGGGTGGCTCAGTTGGTTAAGCGACTGCTTTCGGCTCAGGTCATGATCCTGGAGTCCCTGGATCGAGTCCCGCATCGGGCTCCCTGCTCGGCAGGGAGCCTGCTTCTCCCTCTGACCCTCCCCCCTCTCATGTGCTCGCTCTCTCTCTCTCATTCTCTCTGTCTCAAATAAATAAATAAAATCTTAAAAAAAAAAAAAAGGATGCAGAGATCTAAAACCAGTACAAGTAGTAAATCATGTGTGATTCCTTGCCCAAAAAACTAACTGCAAAAAATCCATTTTTCTTTCAATAACTATTTGAAGATAGAATGACTGTTAAGGAGGAGATCTAGGTTATGGTGACCCGAATCTCATACTGTATTGGAGAAAGTATTTAAGAAAAATAAAACGGGTGCCTGGGTGGCTCAGTTGGTTAAGCAACTGCCTTCGGCTCAGGTCATGATCCTGGAGTCCCGGGATCGAGTCCCGCATCGGGCTCCCTGCTCGGCGAGGAGCCTGCTTCTCCCTCTGACCCTCCCCCCCCCTCATGTACTCTCTCTCATTCTCGCTCTCTCAAATGAATAAATAAATCTTAAAAAAAAAAAGAAAAAGAAAACAAAATTTAATGTAAAATTAGCCAACAAAGTTGGAGAGATGTTGGTCAAAGGGTAATTTTGAAACTAGATGATGGATAAATTCTGGAGATCTAATGCACAGCATAGTGATTATAGTCAACTATACTGTGTTATATACTTCAAAATTTCCAAAAGACTAGATCTTAAATGTCCTTGACACAAAAATAAATGATAATTATATAAAGAGGTAGAGGTTTTAGCTAAAGCTACAGTGGTGATCATATTGCAATATATAAATGTATCAAATCAACACGTTGTACACGTTATATTTATATAATGTTATATGTCAATTAATCTCAATAAAATATATAAAGAAATAAATGATAAAGAAAATAAATTGTGACAAATTACAACTTATAAAATCGTATGCTCTCTTTGTCGCTATATATACTATACTTTCTGACAGGAGAAAACTTCTGTTTTAATTATCCCTTAAAAATTGAATCATCTATTTATAGTGAGATATATTTGATGATTAAAGGATTTATTTTCATTACAGACTAGCTTCTACCTCTGTACAATGTAAGTCTTGCTTCTGCTGTACCATCTGGTACCAGGCACTGTAGGACATGTTCATAATGAAATGCAATCTCATAATGAAATATACCCTACACCTTTGTATCATGTGACTGGGTGAGTTGGTAAGAGTGAGCAGAAGTATTCTGAGAAACTATTTCAACCCTGAGATGACTATATGTGATAATCAATAAATAGGGTAGGCTGATTTGTGAGTTTTTGCAACTACTGGGGCTCAAAGATTGGCGTTTTGGAGATCAGCAGGCTTGGCTGGGAGAGAGACCTGTGGGTGCTGCCCTATTCCTAGAGAGAAGGCACATAAGAAACACCAGGGCAGATGGCATGATCTGAGTATCTCCTGAGGCACATAAGGAGAGACTGTTTGCTCTTCTTGGAGCACATCTGTGAGAGGTGGCATTCTCAGAGTCACCTCTCCAGGGATGAAAGAGCTGTCTGGCACCATTTCCCTCCCCCACCACTCAGCATAGGTACAGAGACATATGCTGAGGGTGGCTAACCTGGACACTGGCTGTTTAGCCTGCTTTGCTCCAAATCCCATGTCCCTGTACTCTGGCATAACTTCTCTTCTCATTCAAACCTGCATCTGTCCCATAGTGATGGGACCTTCCCAGATGCCCAGCTCAGGCTCCTGCCACATCATACCCCTAATGTTTGGAGTTTTAAAAGTCAGGTGGCACTGGGGTGGCTCAGTTGGTTAAGTGTCTGACTCTTGGTCTTGGCTCAGGTTATGAACTCATGGTTGTGAGATCTAGTCCCATGTCAGGCTCCAAGCTCATCATGGAATCTGCTTATTTCTCTCTCCCTCTCCCTCTGCCCCCTCCCCTACTTTCTATGTCTTTCTCTAAAATAAGTAACTAAATCTTTTATAAAAAGTCAGTATGCTTGGCTGGGATAGAGACCAAAGTACACTGTGCTGCTCAAAGCAGGCAAGCAACTGGAGACAGTGTGAAAATAGCAATCTGAAAAATGCCTGGATCTCACAAGGGGAAATGATTCACTCTTCTGGGAGTTCTTCCCTGAGAGCAGCAAGCCTCGTGACCTCTCTCTGGGGACAAGGGAGCTGGCTGGTGCCATTACCTCCCCTGCCCCTCAGCATAAGCCAACTTCAACAAACAGCACAGTGCCCAAACTGGCTGCCTAACCTACTTATACCAAGTCCCCCCTTTACTCTCCCACACTCTTCTGCTACTGCTTTTCTCTGGAAAGCATGCCTAAGAACAAGCTTAGTGGGCCCCTTCCCCAGAAGACCAGCAGAAATGCCCACATGCACCATGTTTACAGACCATGGTTATGCAAGGATTTAGTTATAGTGGAAGTAGCATCACATCTCATTTAACAAGCAGACCAGAGCACACCTATTTATAACTCACCACACTCTGGCCAAGGTACAAAAAATGTCCACCACAGGCAAGGAAAAACTTCAGGCAAGGAAAGCCTCTGCAGATTGCTGGCCTGAGAGATAGAACAGCCAAAACATAGGAACACAGTGCATGCAGCACACACCAGAAACACTCCCTGAATTACCAGACCTTGGACACTATATGAACTCTTCTTCATAATGCCATTACTCTCAGGAGCAGGAAAAATAACAGGTTTTTCTAACACAGAGAAGAAGATAGAGACTTAGACAAAATGCCAAGACAGAGGCATTAATTTCAAAAGGGAAAAACAAACAAACAAAAAGACAAAAAAAAAAAAAAAAAAGAAAAAAAGGTTACAGCCAGAGATCTAATTGAAACAGATATAAATAATATTACTGATGAAGAATTTAAAGCAACAATCATAAGGATACTCACTGGGCTTGAGAAAAGCATGGAAGACATCAGGGAGACCCTTATCACAAAGATAAAAGAGTAAAAAAAAATCATGCAGAAAAGAAAAATGAAAATGAAAAATACCTGAGTTTTCAAAACTGGTGTAAAACCCACAAGGATGAAAGAAGAAAAGGAATGAATAAATGATATAGAGGACAAAATGATGAAGCTGGACAAAAGAGAAAGAAGAATTATGGATCGCAAGAGTAGAAAGGGAACTCAATGACTCCATCAAATGTAGTAATATTTGTATCATAGGGTTCCCAGAAGAAGAGAGATAAAGGGGACAGAAGGTGTACTTGAGGACATAATAACTGCAAACTTCCTAATCTGGGGAGAGAAACAAACATCCAAGTAAGGGAGGCACAGAGACCTTCCATCGAAATGAACAAAAGCAGGACAACACCAAGACATATTGTAATTAAATTTGCAAAATATACTGATAAGGAAAACATCCTAAAAAAAGCAAGACAATAGAAGTCCCTAACTTATAAGGGAAGACCCATAAGCCTAGCTGAAGATCTCCCATAGAAACATGACAAGCTGGAAGGGAGTGGCATGATATATTCAAATTGTTAAATGGTAAAAAAAAAAAAAAAAAAAAAAAAAAAGGAATTACGAATATTCTATCCAGCAAGGCTATCATTCAGAATAGGAGAGATATAGAGTTACCCAGACAAACGACTCTAAAGGAGTTTGTGACCACTAAATGAGACCTGCAAGAAATATTACGGGGGACTCTTTGAGGGGGAAGTAAAGTCCAAAAGTGACAAAAACAAGCAAGGAACAGAGAAAATCTTCAGAAACAATGAGAAAACAAGTAATAAAATGGCACTAAATACAAAGCTGTGAATAGTTACCTTGAATGTAATTGGACTAAACGCTCCAATCAAAAGACATGGGGTGTCACATATTGCATGGACCACAGGGTGTAATACGCAAAGAATGAATCATGGAACACTACATCAAAAACTAATGATGTGGGGCACTTGGGTGGCTCAGTCAGTTAAGCGTCTGCCTTTGGCTCAGGTCATGACCCCAGGGTCCTGGGATTGAGCCCCACATCAGGCTCCCTGCTTGGCAGGAAGCCTGCTTCTCCCTCTCCCACTCCCCCTTCTTATGTTCCCTCTCTTGCTGTGTCTCTCTCTGTTGAAAGAAAGAAAGAAAGAAAGAATAAAGAAAGAAAGAAAGAAAGAAAGAAAGAAAGAAAGAAAGAAAGAAAGAAAGAAAGAAGAAAGAAGAAAGAAAGAAAGAAAGAAAGAAAGAAAGAAAGAAAGAAAGAAAAAGAAAGAGAAAGAAAGAAAGAAAGAGAAAGAAAGAAAGAAAAAGAAAGAAAGAAAGAAAGAAAGAAAGAAAGAAAGAAAGAAAGAAAGAAAGAAAGAAAGAAAAGAAAGAATAATAAATAAAATCTTCAAAAAAAACCTAATGATGTACTGTATGGTGACTAACATAACATAATAAAATAAAATTAAAAAAGAAAAAAGGAAACCAGATGGAACACAGTGGTTGGCCCCCAAAGTAAGTGAACAGGATGCTTGTAGGAAGTTCTTTTTCCTGGGGGGTGTGTCTGTCCAGTCCCTTCAGGATGGCAACTACAAAATTCTTCATCCAAGCAGCAGAAACTGTTGCTGAGAGAAAGCATCCTACCACTGTGTTTATAACCAGGTTTGGTATTGCCAATGGTAAATGCCCTCTCGAATCAGGTAATGGTTGGCAAGAGACAACCACTCAGCACTCAGCATACATATATGTATGTATGTATTTTTACATAAAATCAGTATAAAAATAATTTTATTTCCATATACAAGCAGTTTACATTAGGAAAATGAATTTTGTTATTATGTTCAATTGGCCAACCTATAGTATATTGTCTGATTTTCATCTGAATTTGATTGGAAAGAAACCAAGAAAGCAATATTTGTTCCTCGGGTAAAGACAAGCAAGCTCACCTTGGCAATACTGAGGCCCTCCTCATGTGCGATATTCCTACAAAGCCATGCCCAAATTGCACTATTGTCAGGGACATCTAGAAGGACACAGAGTACCTATCAGCACCGTGGTGGTGCTGCTCAAGAATAACTCAGGGAGGGGCACCTAGACAGCTCAGTCGATTAAGCATCTGCCTTCAGCTCAGGTCATGATCTCAGATTCCTGGGATCCAGTCCTCTGTGGAGCTCCCTGCTCAGCGAGGGTCTGCTTTTCTCTCTCCCTCTGCCCCTCCCACCTGTTTGTGCTCTCTCTCTCAAATAAATAAATAAAACCTTTAAAAAAAAGACTTGGGGGGATGGGGAAAGATGGCAGAGGAGTAGGGGACCCTATTTCAACTGGTCCCCGAAATTGAGCTGGATATCTACCAGACCACTCTGAGCACCCATGAAACCAGCTTGAGATGTAAGAAGATCTGGATCTCTACAAACAATATCGCAGGCAGTGGTATTGAGGTATGAATGGGAGAGCTGTGATTCTGTGGGCAGATATTGGAGGATAAATGGCAGCGGGAGGGTGCCTGGATGTGGGGATCTTACACCGCCGGTGAGGGACAGCCTCACGCGCTGCGGACAGGGCACAGAGTCGCAGACCAGTAGCGTCGGGAAAGGACTTTAGGGCAGCCCCAGGGGTGGAAAATCAGACTGGCGGGGTCGCGCACACGCAAACCGCAGCCCCCCAGACAGAAACCTGGAGCGAGGGTCACGCGCACGTGAACTGCAGCCTCTGAGACGGAAACCCGGTGCGCCCCGGTCAAGCCGGTGAACTGCAACCCCCAGGGTGGAAATCCCAAGTGGCGGAGTCTTGTGCGGGTGAACTGGGAGTGGTTGGCGGTTTTAGAAGCACAAAGGGCAGAGAGGAGCTCTGACATGGAGGCAGGACTGGGAGTGCTGTGGAGGGGTGCACAACCCAGGATGCTGCAGTTTATAGCAGCACAGACAGAAACAGAGACAGTGTGGCCTGGAGAGCTCACTAAGGAACAGACTGCGGTCTCTGCTCTGCAGCAGAGGGTTGGAAACGGTCTCTTCTGCTCTGACTCGTGAAAGAGACGCGGAAAGCCGCCAGGGAAAGGCGCGAGAGAACAAAAGCCCCAAAAACTGATTCCCACTGAGCCCATCCCCCACCACAGGGGTGCAGGGCAACTCTGCCCAAACAGGGTTGCCTGAGTAACAGCGCGGCAGGCCCCTCCCGCAGAAGAAAGGCTGGGAAAACAAGAGGCCAGCAACCCTAAGGTCCCAAGAAAACAGGTGCATCTTGCTTGAGTTCTGGTCAATAATTTGGACTCTATACATTCCCTCAAACACCCATCAACAGAATGACTAGGAGGAGGAGCCTCCAAAATAGAAAAGACTCAGAGATTATGACTTATGCTGCAGATTTACAAATGGATGCAGATATAACCAAGATGTCGGGGATGGAATTCAGGCTAGCAATTGTGAAGACAATGGCTAGAATGGATAAATCAATTAATGGCAACATAGAGTCTCTAAGGGAAGAAATAAAAGGTGAATTGGCAGAACTTAAAAATGCTATCAATGAGATCCAATCCAATCCAGATAATCTAACAGCTAGGGTAACTGAGACAGAAGAGAATAAGCGACCTGGAAGACAATATAATAGATAAAAAGGGAAAAGAGGAGGCCAGGGAAAAACAACTCAGAATCCATGAAAATGGAATCAGAGAAATAAGTGACACCATGATGCGTTCCAATGTCAGAATAATTGGAATCCTGGAGGGAGTGCAGAGAGACAGAGGGCTAGAAGATATATTTGAGCAAATCGTAGCTGAGAACTTCCCTAATCTGGGGAATGAAACAAACATTCGAGTCCTAGAGGCAGAGAGGACCCCTCCTAAGATCAAGGAAAACAGGCCAACACCCCAGCATGTAATAGTAAAACTTGCAAATCTTAGAACCAAGGAAACCATCTTAAGGGCAGTTAGGGGGAAGAGATGCCTTACGTACAGAGGGAGGAACATCAGAATAACATCAGACCTATCCACAGAGACCTGGCAAGCCAGAAAGGCCTGGAAAGACATATTCAGGGTACTAAATGAGAAGAACATGCAGCCAAGAATACTTTATCTGGCAAGGCTTTCATTTAGAATGGATGGAGAGATGCAGAGTTTCCAAGACTGGCAGAAACTGAAAGAATATGTGACCACTAAGCCGGCCCTGCAAGAAATATTAAGGGGGGTTCTATAAAAGGAGAAAGACCCCAAGAGTGATCTACAACGGAAATTTTTGTTTGTTTTGTTTTTTTTTAATTTTTTTATTGTTATGTTAATCCCCATACATTACATCATTAGTTTTAGATGAAGTGTTCCATGATTCATTGTTTGTGCATAACACCCAGTGCTCCCTCCATGCAGAACGTGCCCTCCTCAATACCCATCACCAGGCTAACCCATCCTCCCACCCCCTCCCCTCTAGAACCCTCAGTTTGTATTTCAGAGTCCATCGTCTCTCATGGTTCGTCTACCCCTCCGATTTCCCCCCCTTCATTCTTCCCATCCTGCTATCTTCTTCTTTTTTTTTCTTAACATATATTGCATTATTTGTTTCAGAGGTACAGATCTGAGATTCAACAGTCTTGCACAATTCACAGTGCTTACCAGAGCACATACCCTCCCCAGTGTCTATCACCCAGTCAGCCCATCCCTCCCACCCCACCCCCACTCCAGCAACCCTCAGTTTGTTTCCTGAGAT
>NC_058411.1:120930023-120932843 GCF_002201575.2 Neomonachus schauinslandi | reverse complement strand
TCTTATATCAGACAAATTAGATTTTAAACTAAAGTCTGTAATTAGAGTCACAGAAGGACACTATATCATTCTTAAAGGGTCTATCCAACAAGATCTAACAATTATAAATATCTATGCCCCCAACATGGGAGCAGCCATCTACATAAGCCAACTGTTAACCAAAATAAAGAGTCATATTGATAACAATACATTAATTGTAGGAGACCTCAATACTCCACTCTCAGCAATGGACAGATCATCTAAGCAGAGAATCAACAAGGAAACAAGAGCTTTGAATGATACATTAGACCAGATGGACCTCATAGATATTTACAGAACATTCCACCCTAAAACAACAGAATACTCATTCTTCTCGAGCGCACATGGAACTTTCTCCAGAATAGACCATATACTGGGTCACAAATCAGGTCTCAACCGATACCAAAAGATTGAGATTATTCCCTGCATATTCTCAGACCACAATGCTCTAAAACTGGAACTCAATCACAAGAAAATTTTGGCAGAAATTCAAACACTTGGAAGCTAAACACCACTCTGCTCAAGAATGTTTGGGTCAACCAGGAAATCGAAGAAGAACTTAAACAATTCATGGAAATCAATGAGAATGAAAACACATCGGTCCAAAACCTATGGGATACTGCAAAGGCAGTCCTAAGGGGGAAATACATATCATCCAAGCCTCACTCAAAAAAACAGAAAAATCCCGAATTCACCAACTAACTCTACACCTTAAAGAACTAGAGAAAAAGCAACAAATGACACCTAAGCCATGCATTAGAAGAGAAATAATTAAAATTAGAGCAGAAAACAATGAATTAGAAACCAGTAACATGGTAGACCAGATTAATGAAACGAGAAGTTGGTTCTTTGAAAGAATTAATAAGATTGATAAACCACTGGCCAGACTTATCCAAAGAAAAGAGACAGGACCCAAATTAATAAAATTATGAATGAAAGGGGAGAGATCACGACTAACACCAAGGAAATAGAAACAATCATTAGAAATTATTATCAACAACTATATGCCAATAAACTGAACAATCTGGATGAAATGGAGGCCTTCCTGGAAACCTATAAGCTGCCAAGACTGAAACAGGAAGAAATTGACAACCTGAAGAGGCCAATAACCAGTAACGAGATTGAAGCACTGATCAAAAACCTCCCCAAAAACAAGAGTCCAGCGCCTGATGGATTCCCTGGGGAATTCTACCAAACATTCAAAGAAGAAATAATACCTATTCTACTGAAGCTGTTTCAAAAAATAGAAACAGAAGGAAAACTTCCAAACTCATTCTATGAGCCCAGCTTTACCTTAATCCCCAAACCAGGCAAAGACCCCATCTAAAAGGAGAATTTCAGACCGATATCCCTGATGAATATGGATTCCAAAATCCTCAACAAAATCCTAGCTAATAGGATCCAACAATACATTAAAAGGATCCTCCACCATGACCAAGTGGGATTTATCCCCGCGATGCAAGGGTGGTTCAACATTTGCAAATCAATCAACGTGATAGAACACATTAATAAGAGGAGGAAGAAGAACCATATGGTCCTCTCAATTGATGCAGAAAAAACATTTGACAAAATACAACATCCTTTCCTGATTAAAACTCTCCAGAGTATAGGGATAGAGGGAACATTCCTCAAGCTCATAAAATCCATCTATGAAAAACCCACAGTGAATATCATCCTCAATGGGGAAAAGCTGAGAGCCTTTCCCTTAAGATCAGGAACACGTCAAGGGTCCCCACTCTTACCACTGTTGTTCAACATAGTACTAGAAGTCCTAGCAACAGCAATCAGACAACAACAACAACAAAAAAAAGGTATTCAAATTGGCAAAGAAGAAGTCAAACTCTCTCTTTTCACAGATGACATGATACCTTATGTTGAAAACCCAAAAGACCCCATCCCCAAATTACTAGAACTCATACAGCAATTCAGTAATGTGGCAGGATACAAAATCAATGCACAGAAATCAGTTGCTTTCTTATACACTAACAACGCAACTGTAGAAAGAGTAATTAAAGAAACGATTCCATTTACAATAGCACCAAAAACCATAAGATACCTCAGAATAAACCTAATCAAAGAGATAAAGGATCTATACTCTAGGAACTACAAAACACTCATGAAATAAATTGAAGAAGACACAAAAAAGATGGAAAAATATTCCATGCTTATCGATCAGAAGAATAAACATTGTTAAAATGTCTATGCTACCCAGAGCAATCTATACCTTCAATGCCATCCCAATCAAAATTCCAATGACATTTTTCAAAGTGCTGGAACAAACAATCCTAAAATTTGTATGGAATCAGAAAAGACCTTGAATTGCCAAGGAGATGTTGAAAAAGAAAAACAAAGCTGGGGGCATCACGTTGTTCAATTTCAAGCTATATTACAAAGCAGTGATCACCAAGACAGCATGGTACTGGCACAAAAACAGACATATAGACCAATGGAACAGAATAGAGAACCCAGATATGGACCTCAACTCTATGGTCAAATAATCTTTGACAAAGCAGGAAAAAACATGCAATGGAAAAAAGACAGTCTCTTCAATAAATGGTGCTGGGAAAATTGGACTGCCACATGGAGAAGAATGAACCTCGACCATTCTCTAACACCATTCACAAAGATAAACTCAAAATTGATGAAAGACCTCAATGTAAGACAGGAATCCTTCAAAATCCTAGAGGAGAACATAGGCAGTAACCTCTTTGACATCCGCCACAGCAACTTCTTTCAAGATATATCTCCAAAAGCTAGTGAAACAAAAGGGAAAATGAACTTTTGGGACTTCATCAAGATAAA
>NC_058411.1:120925238-120930013 GCF_002201575.2 Neomonachus schauinslandi | reverse complement strand
TTGTGGAACATAAGGAATAACATGGAGGACATTAGGAGAAGGAAGGGGAAAATGAAGGGGGCAAAATCAGATGGGGAGACGAACCACGAGAGACTATGGACTCCAAGAAACAAACTGAGGGTTTTGGAGGGGAGGAGGATGGGGGATGGGTTAGCCCAGTGATGGGTATTAAGGAGGGCATGTATTTCATGGAGCACTGGTTGTTATACGAAAACAATGAATTATGGAACACTACATCAAAAACTAATGTTGTACTGTAGGAGACTAACATAACATAATAAAATAACATATTTTTAAAAAGAGGGAAGAATAGCTGGAGACACATGTGGTAAAATAAGAATATTAATGTTAATGGTGAAATCTAGGTAGTTGATACATAAGTCTTCACTGTAAAATTCTTTTAACTTTGCTGCATTCTTGAAATTTGCCATAATACATGTTGGGAAGAAAATGATTATAATAGAAAGAAAGAAACTTATAAACCACAAAAACTGAAACAGGAAGAAATAGAAAATTTGAAGACTGATAATCAGCAAAGAACTTGAATCAATAATCAAAAATTTCCAAACAAACAAAAGTTCAGGGCCAGGTGGCTTCCCAGGGAAATTCTAGCAATCATTTAAAGAAGAGTTAACATGGCTAGAGTTAAGATGGCGGAGAAGTAGGGGGACCCTAAGTTTGTATCATCCCTGGAATACAACTAGATAGTTACCAAATCATTCTGAACACCCAGGAAATCAATTGGATATCTGAGAAAACAAATATTGCAAGTTTAAAAGCAGAAAAGGGACCACTTTTTGGAAGGTAGGAGGTACAGAGACTCGAATCTAATGTGATATAGCTGAGGATATGACAGCAGGGAGGAGGCTACCACAAAGTATTATAATCAGTGGAGCTCAAAATCAGAACTTTTAGAAGTCTGCTACAGTTGGGAATGTGCCTTCCTTAATGGTGCTCAGGTGGTGAAGCAGGGCAGGTGTGACAGCATGGTCTGAGGATCCCCTGTGTCCCAAGAAGAATGGGTAGTGCCTATGTGTGGCATTGTTCTTAGGCATAGGAGCATGGAAGCCAGCTGAGAACAGCAAGGCCAGGTGCCAGCTTTCTGCTCTGTGTTACCATAAACTATGAACCACTGCTCAGTCTTGCAACTGCTTTCCTGGGAGGGGTCCAGCAAAAGGCAGAAGCATGACAAGACCCTCCCCAGGAGGAACAGCATGGATCCACAACACAAGTGTCCCTAAGTTTTGAAGTTTTGAAACTCAGTGGCACACCTGAGATAAAAAGGTTCAGACACAGGCAGGGTGAACACAGAGTTCTGATGGAAACTGGAGGAGGAGGAGGAGACAAGAGTGATTGATTGCTATTCTGTGGGGGTTTGCTGAAGAGTAGGGGGCACTCCGGGGCTAGAGAGCAGGGCACCAACATATTCATCCCGCCCATCAGTGCTGAAAGCCTTCAGAGAGCAAAACAGTGCCACCCAGTGTAGTCTGGAGCTGTTTACACCAAGCCCTGCATCCCTGCACACTGGAGGCAAATTTCCACTAAGGCAATTCCACGTAAGAATCAACATAAAAGCCCCTCCCCCAGAAGACCAGCACAAACAACTTACTTGCACGAAGTTTACTAATCATAGAGGGCTGTAAGCCTCAGCTCTAGGGCAAAATAGTATCTAACATCCTTTGTACTTTTATTCTTTAGGGTTTTTTTTCAGTTATTTTCTTTTATTTCAATATTTTTTATTCTTTTCTACTTTTTATTTTTATATATACTTTATATATTTTTAAATTTTTTGTTTCCTTTCATTGTATTTTATTATATGTGTGATCTTCCTTTATTATTTTGATATCTAGTTTCTTTTAACAAACAGACCAAAGCACATGCAGGATCTAGGGTTTTGTATGTTATGTTTTTTTCTGTTATTGTGGTTGTTATTGTTATTTTTAATAACAATGTTGTTTTTGTTGTTACTGTTGTTTTTACTGTTTTATCATTTTCTTTCTTCTTTTCTTTCCTGTACAAAATATAAAAGACAGAGAAATTCACCATAAAAGAAAGAGCACGAGGTAGTACTCACTTCCAGGGATTTAACCAATATGGATATAAGTAAGATGTCTGAACTAGAATTTAAAACCATGATTATAAGTTTACTAGCTGGGCTTGAAAAGAGCATAGAAGACACTAGAGAATCCTTTACTGTAGACTTAAAAGAACTAAACTCTAGTCAGACTGAAATTAAAAATGCTATGCTCAGGGCGCCTGGGTTGCTCAGTCTGTTAAGTGTCTGCCTTCTGCTCAGGCCATGATCCCAGTGTCCTGGGATTGAGCCCCGCATCAGGGTCCCTGATCCACAGAAAGTCTGCTTCTCCCTCTCCTTCTGGCTGCCACTCCCCCTGCTTGTCCTCTGTGTGTGTGTGTGTGTCAAATAAATAAAATCTTAAAAAAAAAAAATGCTACGCCCAAGATACAGTCCCAAGTGGAGACCATAAAAAATGATGAACAAATCAGAAGAGTGAATCAGTGATGTAGAAGATAAAATTATGGAAAATAATGAAGCTGAAAAGAAGAGGAAAAGAAAAACTGTAAGATCTTGAAAGTAGATTTAGGGGACTCCGAGTTTTCATAAAGCAAAATAATAGTATCTGTATCATAGGAATCCCAGAAGAAAAATAGCAGGGCGAAAAAGGGTTGGGAGATTTATTTGAATGAATTATAGCTGATAATGTCCTTAATCTGCGGAAGGAAATAGTCATTCAAGTCCAAGAGGCACAAAGAACACCCCTCAAAAAAAAATAAAAATAAAAAGGTCAACACTACAACATATTAAACTGAAACTTGCAAATTACAAAGATAAAGAGAAAATCCTGAAAGCAGCTCAGGACAAGAGGTTTTTAACCTACAAGGTTAGACATATAAGGCTGGCAACAGGCCTGTCTGAAGATATCTGGCAGGCCAGAAAGAACTGGCATGACATATTCAATGTGCTAAATGGGAAAAATAGGCAGCCAAGAATACTGTATCCAGCAAGGCTCTCATTCAGAATAGAAAAAAGACATAGTTTCCAAGACATACAAATCTAAAGGAGTTCATGACCACTAAACCAGCCCTGCAATAAATATTAAAGGGGACTCTGAGCAGACAGAAAGACCAAAAGTAACAAAGACTAGAAAGGAACAGAGGCTATCTACAGGAACAGTGAGTTTACAGGTAATACCATGGCACTAAACTCATATCTTTCAATAATTACTCTGAATGTAAATGGACTAAATGTTCCAATCAAAAGATATAAGATATTAGAATGAATAAAAAACAAAATCCATTGGGGCACCTGGATGGCTCAGTCAGTTAACCATCTGCCTTGGCTCAGGTCAAGTTCTCAAGGTCCTGAGATTGAGCCCTGCATCTGGCTCCCTGCTCAGCCAGGAGGAGGGGGCCCTATTTCAACAGGTCCCCTGAATTTAGCTGGATATCTACAAAACCATTCTGGAAACCCATGAAATCAGCCTGAGATGTAAGAATATATATCTGGATCTCTACAAACAGAATATATCTGATGGTCTTGAGGTATGAAATGGGGAGCCATGATTCTGAGTACAGATATCGGAAGATAAACAGAAAGGGAAGGAAGCCGTCATAAGCTGGCTCCAGGAAGGTGATATAACACCAGAGCACAAAAGTGTCCCATGCTGGGGACCGGGCATAGGCTCACAGGCTGGTAGTGTCAGGGAAAGGATTTTAGTGCAGCCCCCAGATGGATCCAGGAGCTGCAGGTGTGTGTGCATGATATGGGGGTGGCTCGAGGTTTTAGAAGAACAAAGGGCAGAGATGTGCCTGGCCCTGGGTTTCACTGCTGGGAGTGTTGCTGTGGGGCACAACCAGGGAGGTTGCAGTTTTTAGCAGCACAGACAGAAATGGAGAGAGTGTGGCCTGGAGAGCTCAATGAAGAACAGACTGCGATTTTTCTGTTCTGAGAGGGAGGTTTGGATGCTGTCACTTCTGCTCTGACTCTTGGAAGAGATGAGGAAAGCCACTAGGGAAAGCTGCCAGAGAACAAAAGCCCCCCCCGCCAAAAAAAAAAACAAAAAAAAACAAAAACGGTTTTCACTGAGCCCACCCACTCTCCAGGGGGCAGGGCAACTCTGCCCAAGCAGGGTAATAGCAGGGCAGGCCCATACCCCAGAAGACAGGCTGGAAGAACAAGAGGACGACAACACTAAGGTCCTTATAAAACAGGTACATCTTCCTTGGGTTGTGGTTAATACTTTGGACTTTGTGCATTCCCTCAACCACCCCCCAACAGAGTGACTAAGAGGAGGAACTCCCAACAAAGAAAAGAATCAGAGATTGTGGTCTCTGCCACAGACATAATGGATATGGATATAAACAAGATGTCAGAAATAGACTTCAGAGTAACAATTATGAAGTTGCTATCTAGGCTTGAGAAAAATATTAGTGACAATATTGAATCTCTAAGGGCAGAAATGAGATCTAATCAGGCCAAACTTAAAAATGCTATGAATGAAATACAGTCTGAACTGGAGACTCTGACTGCCAGGGTAAATGACACAGAAGAACAAATTAGTGAGCTAGAATATAAGATGATAGAAAAGAAGGAAACTGAGGAGGCCTGAAAAAAAAAACAGATGAAAGCCCAAGAGATCAGACTGAGAGATATTAATGATGCCATGAAATGTCAGAATTATTGGAATCCTGACCTGACCACCACCTGAGGGGGTGGAGAGAGAGAGAGGTCTAGAAGATATATTTGAGCAAATTGT
>NC_058411.1:120914917-120925228 GCF_002201575.2 Neomonachus schauinslandi | reverse complement strand
AGAACTTCCCTAATCTGGGTAAGGAAATAAGCATTCGTGTCCAAGAGGCAGAGAGGACCCCTCCAGGATCAATGAAAACTATTATATGTCGGGGATCATGACTCCCCGACATATAATAGTAAAATTCGCAAATCTTAGATCCAAGGAAACAATCTTGAAAGAGGCTAAGGGGAAGAGATTTCTTACATACAGAGGGAGGAACATCAGAATAACATCAGACCCATCCACAGAGATCTGGCAAGCCAGAAAGGGCTGGTAAGACATATTCAGGGTACTAAATGAGAAGATGCAGTCAAGGACAACAAGGCTGTCATTCAGAAAGGATGGAGAGACAAGGACAGTTTCTTCCAAGACTGGCAGAAACTGAAAGAATATGTGACCACTAAGCCGGCCCAGCAAGAAATATTAAGGGGGGTTCTCTAAAAGAAGAAAGACCCCAAGAGTAATATAGACCAGAAGTTTACAATCTATAGAAACAAGGACTTCACAGGCAACATAATGGCAATAAAATCATATCTTTCAATAATCACTCTCAACGTGAATGACCTAAATGCTCCCATGAAATGGCACAGGGTTGCAGGTTGGATAAAAAGACAGGACCCATCCACATACTGTCTACAAGAGACTCATTCTGAACCTAAAGATACATCCAAACTTAAAGTGAGGGGATAGAGAACCACTTTTCATGCAAACGGACCTCAAAAGAAAGCTAGGGTAGCATTCTTATATCAGACAAATTAGATTTTAAGCTAAAGACTGTAGTAAGAGACACAGAAGGAAACTATATAATTCCTAAAGGGTCTATCCAAAAAGAAGATCTAACAATTGTAAATATCTATGCCTCCAACATGGGAGCAGCCAACTTTATAAGCCAACTGTTAACCAAAATAAAGAGTCATACTGATAATAATACATTAATTGTAGGAGACCTTGACACTCCACTGTCAGCAATCGTCAGATAATCTAAGCAGAAGACCAACAAAGGAAAAAGAGCTTTGAATGATACACTGGACCAGATGGACTTCAGAGATATATACAGAACCTTTTACCCTAAAACAACAGAATATTCATTCTTCTCGAATGCATAAGGAACATTCTCCAGAATATAACACATACTGGGTCACAAATCAGGTCTCAACTGATACCAAAAGATTGAGATTATTCCCTGCATATTTTCAGACCACAATGCTTTGAAACTGGACCTCAATCACAAGAAAAAATATGGAAGGAATTCAAACACTTGGGAGCTAAAGAGCATCCTGATTAAGAATGTTTGGGTCAACCAGAAATTAAAGAACTTAAACAATTCATGGAAACCAATGAGAATGAAAACACATCAGTCCAAAACCTATGGGATACTGTAAAGGCGGTCCCAAGGGGGAAATACATAGCCATCCAAGCCTCACTCAAAAAAAAAAAAAAAAGAAAGAAAGAAAAAAGAAAAAGAAAAGAAAGAAAAAATCCCAAATACACAAACTAACTTTATACCTTAAAGAAATGGAGAAAGAACAAGAAATAAAGCCTAAGCCAAGCAGGAGAAGATAAATAATAAAGACTAGAGGAGAGATCAATGAATTAGAAATCAGAAATATAGTAGAGCTGATGAATGAACTAGAAGTTCTTTCTTTGAAAGAATTAATAAAATTGATAAGCCACTGGCCAGACTTATCCAGAAGAAAAGAGAAAGGACCCAAATTAATAAAACTATGAATGAAAGGGGAGTGATCATGACTAACACCAAGGAAGTAGAAACAATTATTGGAAATTATTATCAACAACTATATGCCAATAAGTCAAGCAACTGGAAGAAATGGATGCCTTCCGGGAAATCTATAAACTACAAGACTGAATCAGGAAGAAATTGACAATTGGAATAGACTAATAAACAGTAACAGAATTGAAGCAGTGATCAAAACCTTCCCAAAAAACAAGAGTACAGGGCCTGATGGATTCCCTGGGGAATTCTACCAAGCATTTAAAGAAGAAATAATACCTATTCTCCTGAAGCTGTTTCAAAAGATAGAAACACTCAGGCGCCTGGGTGGCTCAGATGGTTAAGCGTCTGCCTTCAGCTCAGGTCATGATCCCAGAGTCCTGGGATCGAGTCCCGCGTCTGGCTCCCTGCTCCACGGGAAGTCTGCTTCTCCCTCTGCCTCTCTCTCTCTCTCTCTGTCTCTCATGAATAAATAAATAAAATCTTAAAAAAAAGATAGAAACAGAAAGAAAACTCCCAAACTCGTTCTATGAGGCCAGCATTGCCTTGATCCCAAAACCAGGCAAGGAGCCCATCAAAAAGGGGAATTACAGACCAATATCCCTGATGAATAGCGATGCCAAAATTGTCAACAAGATCCTAGCCAATAGGATCCAACTGTACATTAAAAGAATTATCCATCACGACCAGGTGGGGTTTATTCCCAGGATGCAAGGGTGGTTCAACATTTGCAAATCAATCAATGTGATAGAACACATTAATAAGAGAAGAGACAAGAACCATATAATCTTCTCAATTGATGCAGAAAAAGCATTTGACAACATAGAGCATCCATTCCTGATTAAAACTCTTCAGAGTGTAGGGATAGAGGGGACATACCTGAAATTCATAAAAATCATCTATGAAAAGCCCACAGTGAATATCATTCTCAATGGGGAAAAGCTGAGAGCCTTTCCCTTAAGATCAGGAACATGACAGGAATTCCCACTCTCACCACTATTGTTCAACATAGTACTAGAAGCCCTAGCCTCAGCAACCAAACAAAAAGAAATAAAATATATTTAAATTGGCAGAGAAGAAGTCAAACTCTCTCTCTTCAGATGACATGATACTTTATGTGGAAAATCCAAAAGGCTCCACCCCCAAATTACTAGAACTCATACAGCAATTCAGTAATGTGGCAGGATACAATCAATGCACAGAAATCAGTTGATTTTCTATACACTAACAATGTAACTTAAGAAAGAGAAATTAGGGAATTGACTCCATTTATAATAGCACCCAAAACCATAAGATACCTTGGAATAAACCTAAACAAAGAGGTAAAGAATCTATACTCTAGATACTATAGAACACTTATGAAAGATGTTGAGGAAGACACAAAAAGATGGAAAAAAATTCCGTGATCATGGATTGGAAGAATAAACATTGTTAAAATGTCTATACTGCCCAGAGCAATCTATGTTTTCAATGCCATCCTGATCAAAATACCAATGAGATTTTTCAAAGAGCTGGAACAATCCTAAAATTTGTATGAAACCAGAAAAGACCCCAAATCACCAAGGAAATGTTGAAAAAGAAAAACAAGGCTGGTTGCATCATGTTGCCCGATTTCAAGCTATATATTGCAAAGCTGTGATCACCAAGACAGCATGGTACTGGCACAAAAACAGACATATAGACCAATGGAACAGAATAGAGAGCCCAGATATGGACCCTCAACTCTGTGGTCAAATATTTCTGATGAAGCAGAAAAGAACATCCAATGGAAAAAAAGACAGTTTCTTCAATAAATGGTGCTGGGAAAATTGGACAGCCACATGCAGAAGAATGAAACTGGACCATTTCTTTACAACATACAGAAAAATAGACTCAAAATGGATGAAAGCCCTCAATGTGAGACAGGAATCCATCAAAATCCTAGAGAACATAGGCAGTAACCTCTTCAATATGGACCACAGCAACTTCTTTCAAGACACGTCCCCAAAGGCAAGAGAAACAAAAGTGAAAATGAACTTTTGGGACTTCATCAAGATTAAAAGCTGCTGCACAGCAAAGGAAACAGTCAACAAAACAAAGAGATAACCCACAGAATGGGAGAAGATATTTGCAAATGACACTACAGATAAAGGGCTGGCATCCAAGATCTATAAAGAACTTCTCAAACTCAACAACAACAACAAAAAAATCAAGTCAATAAATGGGCAGAAGACATGAACAGACAATTCTCAAAAGAAGACATACCAATGGCTAACAGACGCATAAAAAAAATGTTCATTATCATTAGCCATCAGGGAAATTCAGGCGTGGGCTCTTAGCTTGGGGTTGCCCTAAATCATGATCCGCAGCACAGTCAGGCCACTGCTCCTCCAGCAGGGACCCAACAAGCAGCAGATCCGGGGAGACTCCCCTTCCTCCCCTGGGAGGAGCGGCACGGGAGTGCACTGCAGGGATCTGCTGGGTTTGGAGACTCCACACCCAGTCGGGTGCCAAAGATAGAAATGCTCAGTCACAGGCCGGGTGAGCACGGAGTGCGGCTGGAGACCGGGGACACAGGAGTGACTGACTGCTTTTCTCTGGGGGCTCGCTGAGGAGTGGGGCCCGAGTTCTCGGCTCCTCTGGGGTGGAGATTGGGAGGCTGCCATTTTCACTCTCGGTGAAATGGAGAAGCTGTAGGAAACCTTGCAGGGAACAAAAGCTCCTGAGAGCAAACCAGAGCAGATTACTTAGCCTGGACCAGGCAAGGGTGGGCAATTCTGCCTCTCGCAAAGACATTTGAGAACCATGGCAACAGGCCCCTCCCCCAGAAGATCAGCAAGAACAGCCAGCCAAGACCAAGTTTACCCATCAGTGAGAACGGCAGAACTCCAGCGCTAGGGGAACAATGCACATAGAATCCATGACTTTTTTACCATGATTCTTTAGTCTTTCAAAGTTAATTTTTTTTAACTTTTTAAAAAATTTTTCTTTTTCCCTTTTTCAACCAACATCTTATCAATCCCTTTTTAAAAAACATTTTTATTTTTTAAAAAACATTTTTATTTTTTAAAAAACATTTTTATTTTTCATTTTTAGAAGATAGCAGGAGGGGAAGAATGAAGGGGGGGAATCGGAGGGGGAGATGAACCATGAGAGACTATGGACTCTGAGAAACAAAGTGAGGGTTCTAGAGGCAGGGGTGTGGGGAGTTGAGTTAGCCTGGTGATGAGTTTTAAAGAGGGCATGTTCTGCATGGAGTACTGGGTGTTATACGCAAACAATGAATCATGTAACAGTACATCCGAAACTAATGATGTAATGTAAGGTGATTAACAAAACATAATTTAAAAAAAAAGAAACATACAAACAAACAAAAAACAAATGTCCCTAGAGTATTGTTCCAAATGCTAAGTAAATAACACATCTCAGAATAGGGAGGATTCAGCTTTCAAGTTCTAAATTCCTGTTGAGACTTGATGACCACCTGGAAAATGCACAGAGAGCAGTGGTGCCAAGTGCAGTCAAGACAGCACATTCCCAGATTGATGTAGGTTTTGGTGTTATTCAGGTATGGTGAGGCCAACAGATTAAGAGAAAACTGTCATTGAAAAGAAAGTTTGTTGAAGTGGGAGTTAAGATGGCAGAGGAGTAAGGGGACCCCAAGCTTGCCTTATCCCTTGAACACAGCTAGATGAATACCAAATAATTCTGAACACTCAAGAAATTGATCTGAGGACTGAGAAACAAACTGCACAACTAGAGATAGAAAAGTGACCACATTGTGGAAGGTAGAAGCCATGGAGAGTTGATTTGGGGGAGAAAAGAACTGCAGGTGCTACAGAGGGGAGGGGAGCACTGATCACACACACACACACACACACACACACTAGAGAGAGAGAGATAAAGCACATGCAGGGTATTGCACAAGAAAATCTCTTCCCCTAAACAATAGACTGGGAAAAGAAGAGGGGTTGACTACCACAAGTTTTTACAACCAGCCGAGTGCAAGATCTGGTTTTGAAGTCCATATCATTGCCAGGGATGCCTGGTGGGCCTAGTGTTGCTCTGGCAGGGAAGGAGGGCTGAGACCTAGTAATGAACAGCGTGGTCTGAGGATCCCCTGGTTGCACAAGGAAAAACAGTTCTCTTTCTTGGAGTACATTTGGGAGTGGGGGTTTTGCCTCTCTGGGGACAAAAGAACTGGTAGCACCAATGTGCTGCACTGTTCCCTAACATAGGAATCGAGACACTGGCTGAAGGAAACAACCCTTGGTGCTGGATTTTCGATGCACTTTACCATAAACTCTGAACTGCTGCATGGTTTCATGACCAATTTCTGGAACAAATCAACACCAACCACAGTGTGGCAAGTCCCTCCCACAGAGGATCAGCACATGTCCCATGTGTGGGTTTCCAAAATTTGGAGTTTTGAAACCCAGCCACACCTGAGATAAAACACAAGAGTACTGTGCTGCCTGGCAGTCAGACATCTCAGACACAGACAGAGTGAAGGCAGGGATCTGAAAGAAGCTGGGGACACAAGAGGGTGATTGCTCTTTGGTGAGAACTTCCTGAAGAGTGTCAGGTGTGAACTCCCCACTCTGGGGATGAGAAAGCAGAGTGGTACCATGTCCCCCCACCCCAGTCCATCAGCACTGATCAACTTTAGTGAGCAAAACAGTGCCAACCACTGGAGATCAGATCCACTTACACCAACCCCCGCTCCCCTACACCCTGCAGGTACATCTCCACTAGGGCAAATCTCCCTGAGAATCAGTGCAGCAAACCCAACCCCCAGAAGACCAGCACAAAAACTTGACACACACTGTCTATTGATCATAGAGTGCTGCAAAGCTTCAATTCTAGGGGAAATAGATAGGACTTGGCTTCCTTTTTTGAATCTAATTTATTCAATAAGCAAACCAAAATGTACCTAGGATCTAGCTTCCTTTTTTTTTTTAATCTAACTTCTTTTTTTTTTTAAAAAAAATATTTATTTATTTTACAGAGAGAGAGAGAGTGTGTATGTGTGAGTGAACAAGGGGAGAGACAGAGGGAGAAGGAGAAAATCCCAAGCAGAATCTACACTGACCATGGAGTCTGACATGGGACTCAATCTCATAAAGATGAGATCATGACCTGAGCCGAAAACAGAGTAGGATGCTTAACTGACTGAGCCACACAGATTCTGCTGGATATAGTTTCTTTTAATAGGTAGGCCAAAACACACCTAAGATCTAGCGCCCCCCTCCAATTTTCTTTTTGTTTTTTGGACCTCTTATTAATATAGTCATTACTCTCAGGGGCAGTAATACAACAGGCTTTCATAACAATCACACAAGAAAGCAGTGACCCAGACAAAATGAAAAGACAGAGGAATTCACCCCAAAAGGAAGAACAAGAAGCAATCACAGACAGGGTTTTAATACATATCATATACATATACAATGCATATACAAGTAAGATGTCCGAACCAGAATTTAAAACAATAATCATAAGGGTACTAGCTGGGCTTGAGAAAAGCATAGAGGACACTCTAGAGAATCCTTTACCACAGAGAAAAAAGAACTAAACAGTTGTCAGGCTGAAATTAAAAAAATGCTATAACCAAGATGAAAAACTGAATGCATGCAATGAAAATGAGGATGGACAAATCAGAGGAATGAATCAGTGATATAGAAGATAAAATTATGTAAAAAAAAAAATGAAGCTAAAAAAAAAAGAGGGAAAGAAAGTTATTGGGTCATGAACCTAGGCCTAGGGAACTCAGCGACTCTTTAAAAATAATAACATTTGTATCATAAGAGTCCCAGAAGAGGAAGAAAAAGGTGCAAAAGGTTTATTTGAGCAAATTATAGCTGAAAACTTCCCTAACCTGAAGAAGAAAACAGACATTGAAATCCAAGAAGCACAAAGAACTCTCAATAAATTCAACAAAAGCCCACCATCACCAAGACATATCATAGTCAAATTCACAAAACATACAAACAAGGAAAGAATCCTGAAAGCAGAAAGCCCGGAAAAACCTACAAGGGAAGACAGAACCGATTCAGAGCAGATCTGTCCACAGAATTGTGACAGCCCAGATGGAAGTATCATGATATATTCAATGGGATAAATGAGAACAATATATAGCCAAGAATATTTTATCCAGCAAGGCTGTCATTCAGAATAGAAGGAAAGAGGGATGCCTGGGTGGCTCAGTCGTTAAGCGTCTGCCTTTGGCTCAGGTTATGATCCCAGAGTCCTGGGATCAAGTCCGGCATTGGGCCCACTGATGAGGAAAGCCTGCTTCTCCCTCTCCCACTCCCCCTGCTTGTGTTCCCTCTCTCGCTGTCTCTCTCTCTGTCAAATAAATAAAAAATCTTAAAAAAAAAAAAAGAATAGAAGGAAAGATAAAGAGTTTCCCAGACAAGCAAAAACTAAAGGAGTTCACTAAATCACCCCTGCAAGAAATATTAGAGGGGACTCTTTTGGGGGAAAAAGGCCAAAAGCACAAAACCAGAAAGGAACAGAGAACATCACCAGAAATTCCAACTTTAAGATTATCACAATGGCCCCAAATTCATATCTATCAGCAATCACTCTAAATGTAAATAGACCAAATGCTCCAATCAAAAGACAACACGGGGGGGGCGGAGCAAGATGGCGGAGGAGTAGGAGACCTGGATTTCGTCTCCTCTCAGGAATTCAGCTGGATAGGGATCAAACCATTCTGAACACCTACAAACTCAACAGGAGATCGAAGAAAAGAAGAGCAACAACTCTCTCATCAGAAAAGCGACCACTTTCTGGAAGCAGGGACCCAACAAGCGGCAGATCCGGGGAGACTCACCTTCCTCCCCCGGGAGGAGCCGCGCGGGAGTGCACCGCAGGGATCTGCTGGGTTTGGAGACTCCACCCGGGGTCGGGTGCCAGAGATAGAAACGCGCGGTCACAGGCCGGGTGAGCACGGAGTGCGGCTGGAGACCGGGGAGACGGGAGTGACTGACGGCTTTTCTCTGGGGGCTCACTGAGAAGCGGGACCCCGAGTTCTCGGCTCCTCCGGGGCGGAGATTGGGAGGCCGCCATTTTCACTCTCCGCCTCCAAAGCTGTACGGAAAGCTCGCAGGGAACAAAAGCCCCGGAGAGCAAACCCCAGCAGATTACTTAGCTGGGAGGGGGCAAGGGCGGGGCAATTCTGCCTCCGGCAAAGATATTTGGAAACCACGGCAACAGGCCCCTCCCCAGAAGATCAGCGAGAACAGCCAGCCAAGACCAAGTTTACCCATCAATGAGAACGGCAGAACTCCAGCTCTAGGGGACTACTGCACATAGAATTCATGGCTTTTTTACCATGATTCTGTAGTCTTTCAAAGTTAATTTTTTTTTAACTGTCTTTTTTTCTTTTTTTATTCTTTTTGAATTTTTCTTTTTCCCTTTTTCAACCAACATCTTATCAATCCCTTTTTTTTTAAAAAAAAACATTTTTATTTTTCATTTTTAGAGTCATATTCTATCCCTTCATAGTAGTTACCCATATTTTTGGCTTATATATATAAGTTGTTCTCTCTTTAAGATTTTGAGATAGTTTCTTCTAACAGATCAAAATATACCCTAAATCTCTAGTATATGGTGTTTTCTGTTCCCCTGCCTGATCACATCCTCTCCCTTTTTTTTTTCTTTTTTTAAATCCTCTTCTTTCTTTTTTCAAACAACTTCTTATCAATTCCTTTTATAAAATTTTTTATAATTTCCATCTTTACAGTCATATTCCATCCCTTCATCATATCAACCCTTATTTTTGTACATATATAAGTTTTTCTTTCTTTAAAATTTTGGGAGGCACTTTCTTCTAAAAGACCAAAATACACCCCAAATCTAGTGTGTGGCACTGATCATATTTGATCACATTCTGGTTTTTTTTGTTGTTGTTGTTTTGATTTGTTTGTTTTTGTTTTTATCTTTATCTTTTTCTTTTTTTTTCTTTTTCTTTTTTCTCTCTTTCCCTTTCTTTTCCCACTGCTTCAGGTTTTTTCTGATTTGTTTAGAGTATATTTTCTGGGGACGTTGTTACTCTGCTAGCATTTTGTTCTCTCATTAATCTATTCTCCTCTGCACAAAATGACAAGACGGAAAAAATCACCTCAACAAATAGAACAAGAGGTACTACCGACTGCCAGGGACCTACTCAATACGGACATTACTACAATGTCAGATCTAGAGTTCAGAATCATCACTTTAAAGATACTAGCTGGGCTTGAAAAAAATATGGAAGTTATTAGAGAAACCCTTTCTGGAGAAGTAAAAGAACTAAAATCCAACCAAGTAGAAATCAAAAAGGCTATTAATGAGGTGCAATCAAAAATGGGGGCGCTAACTACTAGAATAAATGAGGCAGAAGAGAGAATCAGTAATATAGAAGATGAAATGATGGAAAATAAAGAAGCTGAGAAAAAGAGAGATAAACAACTACTGGATCATGAGGGCAGAATTCGAGAGATAAGCGATACCATAAGACGAAACAACATTAGAATAATTGGGATCCCAGAAGAAGAAGAAAGAGAGAGGGGGGCAGAAGGTATAATGGAGCAAATTATAGCAGAGAACTTCCCTAATTTGGGGAAGGAAACAGGCAT
>NC_058411.1:120888072-120899917 GCF_002201575.2 Neomonachus schauinslandi | reverse complement strand
TTTATTATTTCTCTTCTCCTGCTGGGTTTAGGCTTTATTTGCTGTTCTTTCTCCAGCTCCTTTAGGTGTAGGGTTAGGTTGTGTATTTGAGACCTTTCTTGTTTCTTGAGAAAGGCCTGTATTGCTATATACTTTCCACTTAGTACTGCCTTTGCTGCATCTCAAAGATTTTGAATAGTTTTGTTTTCATTTTCATTGGTTTCCATGTATTTTTTTAATTCTTCTTTAATTTCCTTGTTGACCCATTCATTCTTCAGTAGGATGCTCTTTAGCCTCCATGTATTTGAGTTCTTTCCGACTTTCCTCTTGTGATTGAGTTCTAGTTTCAAAGCGTTGTGGTCTGAAAATAGACAGGGAATGATACCAATCTTTTGGTACCAGTTGAGACCTGATTTATGACCTAGGATGTAATCTATTCTGGAGAATGTTCCATGGGCACTAGAGAAGAATGTGTATTCTGATGCTTTGGGATGGAATGTTCTGAATATGTCTGTGAAGTCCATTTGGTCCAGTGTGTCATTTAAAGTCTTTATGCCAGCAAATTAGATAATCTGGAAGAAATGGATGCATTCCTAGAGATGTATCCACTACCAAAACTGAACTAGGAAGAAATAGAACACCTGAACAGACCTATAACCACTAAGGAAATTGAAGCAGTCATCAAAAATCTCCCAACAAACAAAAGCCCAGGGCCAGATGGCTTCCCAGGGGAATTCTACCAAACATTTCAAGAAGAATTAATATCTATTCTTCTGAAACTGTTCCAAAAAATAGAAATGGAAGGAAAACTTTCAAACTCATTTTATGAGGCCACCATTACCTTGATCCCCAAGCCAGACAAAGACCCCATCAAAAAGGAGAATTACAGACCAATATCCTTGATGAACATGAATGCAAAAATTCTCACCAAAATCCTAGCCAATAGGATCCAACAGTACATTAAAAGGATTATTCACCACTTCCAAGTTGGATTTATCTCTGGGCTGCAAGGTTGGTTCAACATCCGCAAATCAAACAACGTGATACAATACATTAACAAAAGAAAGAACAAGAATCGTATGATCCTCTCAATAGATGCAGAAAAAGCATTTGACAAAGTACAACATCCTTTGTTGATCAAAACTCTTCAGAGTATAGGGATAGAGGGCACATACCTCAATATCATAAAAGCCATCTATGAAAAACCCACAGTGAATATCATTCTCAACGGGGAAAAACTGAGAGCTTTCCCCCTAAGGTCAGGAACTCGGCAGGGATGTCCACTATCACCATTGCTATTCATCATAGTATTAGAAGTCCTAGCCACAGCAATCAGACATCAGAAAGAAATCAAGGCATCCAAATCAGCAAAGAAGTCAAACTCTCACTCTTTGCAGATGATATGATACTTTATGTGGAAAACCCAAAAGACTCCACCCCCAAACTGCTAGAACTCATACAGGAATTCAGTCAAGTGGCAGGATATAAAATCAATGCACAGAAGTCAGTGGCATTCCTATACACCAACAACAAGACAGAAGAAAGAGAGATTAAGGAGTCAATCCCATTTACAATTGCACCCAAAACCATAAGATACCTAGGAATAAATCTAACCAAAGAGGAAAAGGAGCTGTACTCAGAAAACTATAAAATACTCATGAAAGAAATTGAGGAGGACACAAAGAAATGGAAAAACGTTCCATGCTCATGGATTGGAAGAACAAAGATTGTGAAGGTGTCAATGCTACCTAGAGCAATCTACACATCCAATGCAATCCCCATCAAAATACCAACCACTTTTTTCAAAGAAATGGACCCAATAATCCTAAAATTTGTATGGAACCAGAAAAGACCCCGCATAGCCAGAGGAATGTTGAAAAAGAAAAGCAAAGCTGGCGGCATCACAATTCCGGACTTCCAGCTCTATTACAAAGCTCTCATCATCAAGACAGTTTGGTACTGGCACAAAAACAGACACATAGATCAATGGAACAGAGTAGAGAGCCCAGAAATGGACCCTCAACTCTATGGTCAACTCATCTTTGACAAAGCAGGAAAGAATGTCCAATGGAACAAAGACAGTCTCTTCAACAAATGGTTTTGGGAAAATTGGACAGCCACATGCAGAAGAATGAAACTCAACCATTTCCTTACACCACACACAAAAATAGACTCCAAATGGTTGAACGACGCAAATGTGAGACAGGAGTCCATCAAAATCCTAAAGGAGAACACAGGCAGCAACCTCTTCGACCTCAGCCGAAGCAACTTCTTCCTAGAAACATCGCCAAAGGCAAGGGAAGCAAGGGCAAAAATGAACTATTGGGACTTCATCAAGATAAAAAAGCTTTTGCACAGCAAAAGAAACAGTCAACAAAACCAAAAGACAACCGACAGAATGGGAGAAGATATTTGCAAATGACATATCAGATAAAGGGCTAGTATCCAAAATCTATAAAGAACTTATCAAACTCAGCACCCAAAGAACAAAGAATCCAATCAAGAAATGGGCAGAAGACATGAACAGACATTTTTCCAAAGAAGACATCCAAATGGCCAACAGACACATGAAAAAGTGCTCAACATTGCTCAGCATCAGGGAAGTGCAAATCAAAACCTCATGAGATACCACCTCACACCAGTCAGAATGGCTAAAATTAACAAGTCAGGAAATGACAGATGTTGACGGGGATGTGGAGAAAGGGGAACCCTCCTCCACTGTTGGTGGGAATGCAAGCTGGTGCAGCCACTCTGGAAAACTGTATGGAGGTTCCTCAAAAAGTTGAAAATAGAGCTACCATATGATCCAGCAATTGCACTACTGGGTATTTACCCCAAAGATACAAATGTAGGGATCCAAAAAAGGTACGTGCACCCCGATGCTTATAGCAGCAATGTCCACAATAGCCAAACTGTGGAAAGAGCCAAGATGTCCATCAACAGATTAATGGATAAAGAAGAGGTGGTATATATACACAATGAAATATTATGCAGCCATCAAACGGAATGAGATCTTGCCATTTGCAATGATGTGGATGGAACTGGAGAGTATTATGTTGAGCGAAATAAGTCAATCAGATAAAGACATGTATCATATGACCTCACTGATATGAGGAATTCTTAATCTCAGGAAACAAACTGAGGATTGCTGGAGTGGGGGTGGGGTGGGTGAGATGGGGTGGCTGGTGATAGACACTGGGGAGGTTATGTGCTATGGTGAATGCTGTGAATTGTGCAAGACTGTTGAATCTCAGATCTGTACCTCTGAAACAAATAATGCAATATATGTTAAGAAAAAAAAAAAAGAGGGTGCCTGGATGGCTCAGTTGGTTAAGCGACTGCCTTCAGCTCAGGTCATGATCCCAGGGTCCTGGGATCGAGTCCCACATCGGGCTCCCGGCTCAGCGGGGAGCCCGCCTCTCCCTCTGATTCTCTCCTCTCTCATGCTCTTTCTCGCTCGCTCTCTGATAAATAAATAAAAAAATCTTAAAAAAAAAAAAAAAAGAAAAGAAAAAGATAGCAGGAGGGGAAGAATGAAGAGGCGGAAATCGCAGGGAGAGACGAACCATGAGACGTGGTGGACTCTGAAAAACAAACGGAGGGTTCTAGAGGGGAGGGGGTGGTGGGATGCGTTAGCCTGGTGTTGGGTATTAAAGAGGGCACGTTCTGCATGGAGCACTGGGTGTTATGCACAAACAATGAATCAGGGAACACTACATCAAAAACTAATGATGTAACGTAACGTCATTAACATAACAACAGAAATTTAAAAAAAATAAAAGGTATTCATCCTACACTACATCAAAAACTAATAATGTAATGTATCATCATTAACATAACAGAATTAAAAAAAATGGTATTCGTCCTAGGACCATCTAATGTAAACTGGTGCCCTAACTCCAAGCTGAGCCAGGATAAAATTAACAATAAGTAAAATGACAACAAATTCATAAAGACAGGATAGATGAGTTTCATTGCTGACCTAACAACAAAATGATGAACTCTATTATTTAGGTCCTTAACTAGTCCTAACGTCTAATATCATTTCATCAATTAACTTGTCTAAAAGATGAATAATAAAACACTTTCTGTCAATGAAGAAAAAGAAAATAAAATGTAAATTTTATTATTAGTCAGATGTGGTGAGCCAACATATTAGGAGATAATTGCCACTGAAACGGTAGTTCGTTACTCAGCTCACAATTCCTAGCAGGAGGGGACATGTCATGAAACACAGGGAAGCACTGGAATCACTCATGAGAATAAAGGAACTGGGGAAAAGATGGTTTCTACAGAAAGGAAGGAACGAGGTAGAATAAGCTTAGGATTGGCTAGTTTGAGTAATTTCAGTGGACACTGAGGCATAGGAGCTGTCCCCAGTTGCTGGGTACCTGGCCTTAGGTTGATAAAGACAGATAAATAGTGGCCTGTGAGTGAGAGTTCTAGAAGAGCTCAGTAAAGGAACCAGTTGAGGTATGGGCTCTGGATTGATTGCTTTGCTCCCAGGTGAGTTGTTTGTTATCCCTATGAATTAGCTAATGTTGGTAGGGGCAGTTTCTTTCAGTGTCAGGAAAGCCCCAAGATTTTGAAGCATTATCAAAAAATACATGCTTATTTTTAGTGGTTTCCATTAGGACTTTCCCCACATAATATCCCTCAGTCCACAGGACAAGAACCAGTGAAGAGAATCTGGCCAGTTGCTGAATATGTCTAGTCCAATTACACATTCCAGACTGGGTTAATAAACAGAGGATGAATTTACAGACCAACGGGATCCACTGTGAGTTGGACTTGGGCTCTAGCTCCATTGATCAGCTGACCTCCATCCCCTACTCTGACTGGTGGGCCACTGTGACATTATGGCTCTCTTGGAATTAGTTTCAATTCAGAGACAGTGTCCAGTAACCCCCCCAAAGTCTTATTATTTCTTACTCTTCAATAAACAATCACCTCAGTGAATGTCATAGTTCTATATTTGAAAGGCTGGAAGAAAGAGTAACAGCATCATTTTTGGCAGTGTATTGGGGTTCTTCTTCAAGGACACCTGGCCTCCTTTTCATTTCATTTGGATCTGTAAACTGGCTCAAGTATGGAAATGATTGAGAGACCAATATTATACATTTTTATGATTTAAGAGAGACTTTTTCTCACATGACTAGAAATTTTTTACTTCTACAGGTCATGTAAGAATTTAGCGGACTAACAATTTATTTCACTTTTAAGAATACCCTGATTAACTAGGCAACAGCATAGGTCTCTGCAAATCAGACTTCTAATTTCTGCTTTGAATATGCTATCCATTATGGTAACCATACCCACTTGCCCTAGGATACTAAGTGCCACCACTTGGCCTCTGCCATCACAAAATCCAATTATCTTCATTGCATTTAGGCTTCCCAGTTTGGTGGTAGCAGTTCTCATTCTAACTTCTGACCTGCAGAGAAAAGTCAAAGGGCTCTCCACAGAGCTCTTCAAGGATGATAAGGCTTCCTTCACTAATTTATTTCTTATAATTGTGGTGAAAAGTGTGCAGGTCCTATGTGATAAATCCCTTCTAACATTCCAATCACCCTAAGCCTTTGGATCCCTTCCTTTACAGTGTATCAAAGTATTACTGGCATCTAAGTTTATTGGATGGACCACTCTTGGTTTATGTTTCACCCAACCAAACAAACAAACAGACTTTTAGAGTTTTTTGTAAGCTCTAGAGTTACAACATTAAATCCAGAATATCTGCTTAATGGGCCCACACCAATAAATTCAGCTTCATCCAGGTTTATGTTCCTTCCACCATTCCATTATCACACACCTTACTGTCCATTCTTATGTATATTCCCCAGATTTCTGTGTGTATAAATTGGGAAAAAATCATGTGGCTTTTTAGAATGTAGCGCACTTGCCTATGGGTCATACTTTATACTTATACTTTGGGGCCTATTGGGACTAATTCAGAGAATGCACCCTTGTTATTCTTTTTCTAAATTACTCTTGGTACCAAAATATGTATATTTCAGGGTTCTTAAAAAAACAGAACTAATAGGGTGTGTGTGTGTGTGTGTGTGTAAAGAGAGAGAGACACACAGAGAGTTTTATTTACTTTTTACTTTTAAGAATTGGCTCATGCAAGTGAGGGGGTTGGTAATTCAGAAATATGTAGGGCAGGCTGGTAGGCTAGAGACCCCAGAAAGAGTTACTGCTGCTGCCCAAGACTGAAGGCAATCTGGAGACATAATTCGTTTTTCTTTGGTGGATCTTAGTCTTTACTCTTATGGCCTTTAACTGACTATATAATGCCTACCCGCATTATAAAGGATAATATAATTTGCTCAAAGTCTACTGACTTTATATTAATGCCATCTAAAAAAATGCCTTCACCGTAATATATAGACTGGTGTTTGACCAGAAACTAGATACCATGGCCTAGCCAAGCTGACACATAAAATTAACCGTAAAATGCTCCCACTCTAGAAGTGAGCACTCAGTGGAGGCAGGAAGGCCATAGCTTGAGGTTTTCTTGGCTGGATTCTCCTGGTGAAACACCACCTTACAATAAGAGCTGTATAAAAACACCAGCAGACATGGGTTTCAATCCCAACCTTGGTATGTACTATGAGAGATTGGAGCATCAGTTTTCACACATAAAATGAAATAACATGATACACCATGGGTTAATTGTGAGTATTAAATAATATATGTAAAATAACTGGCATAGACTCTGCCACATCATAGGAACTCAATAATAAAGGTGAAAGCAATTATGTTGGTAATGAAGGAAATAATAACAGTGGTAACAATTGTCATGATATATTTATGTATAACCGAGAAATAAAATTGGATGCCAAGGTTATATTCAATATAAAGGCATGCATTATTTTTTTGCACAAAAATTAGAGACAAATCAGATCAGCTACCAACTTTTAAATATGTGGAATTTCACATAAAAAGTCCACCTTTTAACTTCTTGTGAAAATTCCAAAATGACACCCAACCCCAAATTCTCATATAGCAACTGGCAAGGACTGAGTAGCAGATGTCCCATTTTAACTGGGACATATCTTCTCTAGTCTTCAATAGCCAATTCATTCATTTACTTTCCTGGGTCTTGTTGACATTCTAGTACTTTGCAGTTTATAAAGAGTAATAGAATATATTATTGTATTCGGCATGTAATTTATTCTGATGTTTTGACATTTGGGGTTTCCCTGACCCTGAGGAGATCATTCCTCCCATAACTAGCCAAATTCTAGAGATGATATACAACTTATTTTCATATGTAAATTGACCAATCTAGACCATTATCCCTTCTTTCTTTCTAGAGTCCTATCCTTTATATCCTCCCTCTCACCTCTCCCTTCTAACTTACCCTGGTGCTTTCTCATGTGGCCCTGTGTGGTGTGCTTCATCCTTTTGGAAACTAGGAGTAACAAACTATTTTTTCTTTTATTCAAATCATTATTTAAATTCTAGTTAATTAACATAGAGTATAATTAGTTTCAGGAGTTGAATTTAGTATTTCATCACTTCTCTTTTTTCTTCCTTGAAGTGAAATGAATTTAATTTCTTCTTCTTTGACAGAACTACCTAGCCATCTGCAGAATGTGGAAGGAAGGGGTTAAAGTGCTGTTCTGAATGCTATGGCTTAAAGGGCAATGTGGTGTGGACTCTGGAGTAGGCTTCTTGAGTTCTGATTTGGACTCTGCCACTGCCCATCTGTATGACCTTGGGAAAATTGCTTTACATTTCTCAGACTCAGCTTCCTCGTTTATAAAATGAAGGTCATCACAGAAGCCACATCAAAGGGTTGTTTATTCCTTCAGTAACATTAGTTCAACACTTGCTCTTAACAGGTACCATGTTAGATGCTGGGGATACAATAACAGACAAGAAATAAAAGATCGTACCCCAAGGAGCTAACATTCTATTAGGATTAAAGGGTAGATCCAAATAAAATGCCCGGTACAGAGTCTGGCACCAAGAAATGTTCAATAAGTGCTACTTGTCGTTATCATTATTATTAAAAATGTGTTGTATATCCACATTTAAAAAGCAAATCAGCAAGATGGCGGAGGAGTAGGAGACCTGGATTTCGTCTCCTCTCAGGAATTCAGCTGGATAGGGATCAAACCATTCTGAACACCTACCAACTCAATAGGAGATCGAAGAAAAGAATAGCAACAACTCTCTGAACAGAAAAGCGACCACTTTCTGGAAGGTAGGACGTGCAGAGAAGTGAATCCGAGGCAATATTTGGGAGGATAGACAGTGGGGGGGGGGCTCTGTCGGCAGCTTCTGGCAAGTGATAGAGCTGCGGAGCACAAAATTGGAACTTTTAGAAGTCTGCTCCACTGAGGGACGTCACTCTGGTGGCTAAGTAGGGGGTGGAACCCTTGTGGGACAGTATGGTCTCAGGACCCTCGGGGTCACAGAAAGACTGGGGGTGCCTGAGTGTGGCAGAGCTCCCAGGTATCGGAGCAGGAAGCTGGCTGCAGAAACGGAGCCGAGGTGCGGGCTCTCAGCTCAGGGTTGCCATAAACCGAGATCCGCGGCACAGTCGGGCCACTGCTCCTCTAGCAGGGACCCAACAAGCAGCAAATCCGGGGAGACTCACTTTCTTCACCGGGAGGAGTGGCGCGGGAGTGCACCACAGGGATCTGCTTGGTTTGGAGACTCCACACCAAGTCGGGTGCCAGAGATAGAAACGCGCGGTCACAGGCCGGGTGAGCACAGAGTGCGGCCGGAGACTGGAGAGATGGGAGCAACTGACTGCTTTTCTGGTGGGGGTGCACTGAGGAGCGGGGCCCGGAGTTCTCAGCTCCTCTGGGGAGGAGATTGGGAGGCCGCCATTTTCACTCTCTGCCTCCAAAGCAGTAGGGAAAGCTTGCAGGGAACAAAAGCTCCTGAGAGCAAACCCGAGCAGATTACTTAGCCTGGACCGGGCAAGGGCGGGGCAATTCTGCCTCTGGCAAAGACATTTGGGAACCACAGCAACAGGCCCCTCCCCCAGAAGATCAGTGAGAACAGCCAGCCAAGACCAAATTTACTGATCAATGAGAATGGTATAACTCCAGCACTGGGGGATTACTACACAGAATTCATGGCTTTTTTTACCATGATTCTTTAGTCTTTCAAAGTTAATTATTTTTTTTTTAACTGCTTTTTTTCTTTTTTTTTGAATTTTTCTTTTTCCCTTTTCAACCAACATCTTATCAATCCCTTTTTTTAAAAAACATTTTTGTTTTTCATTTTTAGAGTCATATTCTATCCCTTCATAGTAGTTACCCGTATTTTTGGCATATATATATAAGTTGTTCTCTCTTTAAAATTTTGAGATAGTTTCTTCTAACAGATCAAAATATACTCTAAATCTCTAGTGTATGGTTTTTTCTACTCCCCTGCCTGATCACATTCTCTCCACTTTTTTTTTTAAATCCTCTTCTTTCTTTTTTCAAACAACTTATCAATTCCTTTTATAAAATTTTTTATAATTTCCATCTTTACAGTCATATTCCATCCCTTCATCATATCAAACCTTATTTTTGTACATATAAGTTTTTCTTTCTTTAAAATTTTGGGAGGCACTTTCTTTTAACAGACCAAAATACACCCAAAATCCAGTGTCTGGCACTGATCTATATACCAGCCTGATCATATTTGATCACATTCTGTTTTTGTTTTGTTTTGTTTTGTTCTGTTTTTCTTTGTTTTTATCTTCATCTTTTTCTATTTCTTTTTTTTTTTTTTCACTCTCTTTCCCTTTCTTTTCCAACTGCTTCAGGTCTTTTCTGATTTGTTTAGAGTATATTTTCTGGGGATGTTGTTACCCTGCTAGCATTTTGTTATCTCATTTATCTATTCTCCTCTGCACAAAATGATAAGATGGAAAAAATCACCTCAACAAAAAGAACAAGAGGTAGTACCGACTGCCAGGGACCTACTCAATACGGACATTAGTACAATGTCAGATCTAGAGTTCAGAATAATCACTTTAAAGATACTAGCTGGGCTTGAAAAAAACATGAAGTTATTAGAGAAACCCTTTCTAGAGAAGTAAAAGAACTAAAATCCAACCAAGTAGAAATCAAAAAGGCTATTAATGATGTGCAATCAAATATGGGGGCACTAACTGCTAGGATAAATGAAGCAGAAGAGAGAATCAGTGATATAGAAGACCAAATGATGGAAAATAAAGAAGCTGAGAAAAAGAGAGATAAACAACTACTAGATCACGAGGGCAGAATTCGAGAGATAAGCGATGCCATAAGACGAAACAACATTAGAATAACTGGGATCCCAGAAGAAGAAGAAAGAGAGCGAAGGGCAGAAGGTATAATGGAGCAAATTATAGCAGAGAACTTCCCTAATTTGGGGAAGGAAACAGGCATCAAAATCCAGGAAGCACAGAGAACCCCTCTCAAAATCAATAAAAATAGGTCAACAACCTGACATCGAATAGTAAAACTTACAAATCTCAGAGACAAAGAGAAAATCCTGAAGGCAGCTCGGGAGAAGAGATCTCTAACCTACAAGGGTAGAAACATTAGATTGGCAACAGACCTATCCACAGAGACCTGGCAGGCCAGAAAGGACTGGCAGGATATCTTCAGAGCACTAAATGGGAAAAATATGCAGCCAAGAATACTATATCCAGCTAGGCTGTCATTGAAAATTGAAGGAGACATAAAAAGCTTCCAGGACAAACAAAAACTAAACGAATTTGCAATCACAAAACCAGCCCTACAAGAAATCTTGAAAGGGGTCCTCTAAGCAAAGAGAGAGCCTAAAAGCAACATAGACCAGAAAGGGAAACAGACAATATACAGTAACAGTCACCTTACAGGCAATACAAGGGCACTAAATTCCTATCTTTCAATAGTTACCCTGAATGTAAATGGGCTAAATGCCCCAATCAAAAGACACAGGCTATCAGATTGGATTAAAAAACAAGATCCATCAATATGCTGTCCTCAAGAGACTCATTTTAGACCCAAAGACACCCCCAGATTGAAAAAGAGGGAGTGGAAAACCATTTACCATGCTAATGGACACCAAAAGAAAGCTGAGATGGCAATCCTTATATCAGACAAATTAGATTTTAAACCAAAGACTGTAATAAGAGATGAGGAAAGACACTATATCCTAATTAAAGGGTCTATCCAACAAGAAGATCTAACAATTGTAAATATCTATGCCCCTAACATGGGAACAGCCAATTATATAAGGAAATTAATAACAAAAGCAAAGAGACACATTGACAACAATACAATAATAGTGGGGGACTTTAACACCCCCCTCACTGCAATGGACAGATCAACTAAGCAAAAGATCAACAAGGAAATAAAGACTTTAAATGACACACTGGACCAAATGGACTTCACAGACATATTCAGAACATTCCATCCCAAAGCAATGGAATACACATTCTTCTCTAGTGCCCATGGAACATTCCCAGAATCGATCACATCCTGGGTCATAAATCAGGTCTCAACCGGTACCAAAAGATTGGGATCATTCCCTGCCATTTTTCATACCACAATGCTTTGAAACTAGAACTCAGTCACAAGAGGAAAGTCAAAAAGAACTCAAATACATGGAGGTTAAAGAGCATCCTACTGAAGAATGAATAGGTCAACCAGGAAATTAAAGCAGAATTAAAAAAATTCATGGAAACCAATGAAAATGAAAACACAACTATTCAAAATCTTTGGGATGCAGCAAAGGCAGTACTAAGTGGAAAGTATATAGCAATACAAGCCTTTCTCAAGAAACAAGAAAGGTCTCAAATACACAACCTAACCCTACACCTAAAGGAGCTGCAGAAGGAACAGCAAATAAAGCCTAAACCCAGCAGGAGAAGAGAAATAATAAA
>NC_058411.1:120860380-120887672 GCF_002201575.2 Neomonachus schauinslandi | reverse complement strand
CCATCCCTTCATCATATCAACCCTTATTTTTGTACATATATAAGTTTCTCTTTCTTTAAAATTTTTGGAGGCACTATCTTCTAACAGAAATACACCCAAAATGTAGTGTGTGGCACTGATCTATGCACCAGCCTGATCATATTTGATCATATCCTGTTTTTTTTGTTGTTGTTGTTTTGTTCTGTTTTTGTTTGTTTTCTTTTTCTTTTTCTTTTTTCTTTCTTTCCCTTTCTTTTCCCCTGGCTTCAGGTCTTTTCTGATTTTTTAGAGTATATTTTCTGGGGACGTTATTACACTGTTAGCATTTTGTTCTCTCATTTATCTATTCTCCTCTGGACAAAATGACAAGACGGAAAAAAATCACCTCAACAAAAAGAACAAGAGGTAGTACCGACTGCCAGGGACCTACTCAATACGGACATTAGTACAATGTCAGATCTAGAGTTCAGAATCATCACTTTAAAGATACTAGCTGGGCTTGAAAAAAGCATGGAAGTTATTAGAGAAACACTTTCTGGAGAAATAAAAGAACTAAAATCTAACCAAGTCGAAATCAAAAAGGCTATTAATGAGGTGCAATCAAATATGGGGGCGCTATCAGCTAGGATAAATGAGGCAGAAGAGAGAATCAGTGATATAGAAGACCAAATGATGGAAAATAAAGAAGCTGAGGAAAAGAGAGATAAACAACTACTGGTCACGAGGGCAGAATTCGAGAGATAAGCAATACCATAAGACGAAACAACATTAGAATAACTGGGATCCCAGAAGAAGAAGAAAGAGAGAGAAGGGCAGAAGGTATATTGGAGCTAATTATAGCAGAGGACTTCCCTAATTTGGGGAAGGAAAGAGGTATCAAAATCCAGGAAGCACAGAGAACCACTCTCAAAATCAATAAAAATAGGTCAACACCCCGACATCGAATAGTAAAACTTACGAATCTCAGAGACAAAGAAAAAATCCTGAAAGCAGCTCAGGAGAAGAGATATGTAACCTACAATGGTAGAAACATTAGACTGGCAACAGACCTATCCACAGAGACCTGGCAGGGCAGAAAGGACTGGCAGGATATAGTCAGAGCACTACATGAGAAAAATATGCAGCCAAGAAGACTGTATCCAGCTAGGCTGTCATTGAAAATAGAAGGAGAGATAAAAAGCTTCCAGGACAAACAAAAACTAAAGGAATTTGCAACCACAAAACCAGCCCTACAAGAAATCTTGATAGGGGTCCTCTAAGCAAAGAGAGAGCCTAAAAGCAACATAGACCAGAATGGAACACAGACAATATATGGTAACAGTCACCTTACAGGCAATACAATGGCACTAAATTCCTATCTTTCAAGAGTTACCCTGAATGTAAATGGGCTAAATGCTCCAATCAAAAGACACAGGCTATCAGATTGCATTAAAAAACAAGACCCATCGATATGCTGTCTGCAAGAGACTCATTTTAGAACCAAAGACACCTCCAGATTGAAAGTGAAGGACCATTTACCATGCTAATGGACACCAAAAGAAAGCTGGGGTGGCAATCCTTATATCAGACAAATTAGATTTTAAACCAAAGACTGTAATAAGAGATGAGGAAGGACACTATATCCTACTTAAAGGGTCTATCCAACAAGAAGATCTAACAATTGTAAATATCTATGCCCCTATCATGGGAGCAGCCAATTATATAAGGAAATTAATAACAAAAGCAAAGAAACACATGGGCAATAATACAATAATAGTTGGGGACTTTACACCCCCCTCACAGAAATGGACAGATTATCCAAGTAAAAGATCAACAACGAAATAAAGACTTTAAATGACACACTGGACCAAATGGACTTCACAGACATATTCAGAACATTCCATCCCAAAGCAACGGAATACACATTCTTCTCTAGTGCCCATGGAACATTCTCCAGAATCGATCACATCCTAGGTCATAAATCAGGTCTCAACCGGTACCAAAAGTTTGGGATCATTCCCTGACTATTTTCAGACGACAATGCTTTGAAACTAGAACTCAATCACAAGAGGAAAGTTGGAAAGAACTCAAATACATGGAGGCTAAAGGGCATCCTACTAAAGAATGAATGGGTCAACTAGGAAATTAAAGAAGAATTAAAAAAATTCATGGAAACCAATGAAAATGAAAACAGAACTGTTCAAAATCTTTGGGATGCAGCAAAGACAGTCCTAAGAGGCAAGTATATAGCAATACAAGCCTTTCTCAAGAAACAAGAAAGGTCTCAAGTACACAACCTCACTGTACACCTAAAGGAGCTGGAGAAAGAACAGCAAATAAAGCCTAAACCCAGCAGGAGAAGAGAAATAATAAAGATCAGAGCAGAAATCAATGAAATAGAAACTAAAAGAACAGTAGAACAGATCAACGAAACTAAGACCTGGTTCTTTGAAAGAATTAACAGATTGATAAACCCCTGGCCAGACTTATCAAGAAGAAAAATGACCCAAATCAACAAAATCATGAATGAAAGAGGAGAGATCACAACCAACACCAAAGAAATACAAACAATTATAAGAACATATTATGAGCAACTCTATGCCACCAAATTAGATAATCTGGAAGAAATGGATGCATTCCTAGAGATGTATCCACTACCAAAACTGAACCAGGAAGAAATAGAACACCTGAACAGACCTATAACCACAAAGGAAATTGAAGCAGTCATCAAAAATCTCCCAATAAACAAAAGCCCAGAGCCAGATGGCTTCCCAGGGGAATTCTACCAAACATTTCAAGAAGAATTAATACCTATTCTTCTGAAACTGTTCCAAAAAATAGAAATGGAAGGAAAACTTCCAAACTCATTTTATGAGGCCAGCATTACCTTGATCCCAAAACCAGAGAGAGACCCCATCAAAAAGGAGAAATACAGACCAATATCCCTGATGAACATGGATGCAAAAATTCTCACCAAAATCCTAGCCAATAGGATCCAAGAGTACATTAAAAGGATTATTCACCACGACCAAGTGGGATTTATCCCTGGGCTCCAAGGTTGGTTCAACATCCACAAATCAATCAACGTGAACAATACATTAACAAAAGAAAGAACAAGAATCATATGATCCTCTCAATAGATGCAGAAAAAGCATTTGACAAAAAACAGCATCCTTTGTTGATCAAAACTCTTCAGAGTATAGGGATAGAGGGTACATACCTCAACTTCATAAAAGCCCTCTATGGAAAACCTATAGCGATTATCATTCTCAATGGGAAAAAACTGAGAGCTTTCCCGCTAAGGTCAGGAACGCGGCAGGGATATCCACTATCACCACTGCTATTCAACATACTACTGGAAGTCCTAGCCACAGCAATCAGACAACAAAAAGAAATCAAAGGCATCCAAATCGGCAAAGAAGAAGTCAAACTCTCACTCTTTGCAGATGATATGATACTTTATGTGGAAAACGCAAAAGACTCCACCCCAAAACTGCTAGAACTCATACAGGAATTCAGTCAAGTGGCAGGATATAAAATCAATGCACAGAAGTCAGTGGCATTCCTTTTTTTTTTTTTTAAAGATTTTATTTATTTATTTGAGAGAGAGAATGAGACAGAGAGCATGAGAGATGGGAGGGTCAGAGGGAGAAGCAGACTCCCTGCCGAGCAGGGAGCCCGATGTGGGACTCGATCCCAGGACTCCAGGATCATGACCTGAGCCGAAGGCAGCCACTTAACCGACTGAGCCACCCATGCGCCCCAGTCAGTGGCATTCCTATACACCAACAACAAGACAGAAGAAAGAGAAATGAAAGAGTCAATCCCATTTACAATTGCACCCAAAACCATAAGATACCTAGGAATAAATCTAACCAAAGAGGAAAAGGAGCTATACTCAGAAAAGTATAAAATACTCAGGAAAGAAACTGAGGAAGACACAAAGATATTGAAAAACGTTCCATGCTCATGGATTGGAAGAACAAAGATTGTGAAGGTGTCAATGCTACCTAGAGCAATCTACACATTCAATGCAATCCCCATCCAAATACCATCCACTTTTTTCAAAGAAATGGAACCAATAATCCTAAAATTTGTATGGAACCAGAAAAGACCCCGCATAGCCAGAGGAATGTTGAAAAAGAAAAGCAAAGCTGGTGGCATCACAGTTCCGGACTTCCAGCTCTATTACAAAGCTCTCATCATCAAGACAGTTTGTTACTGGCAGAAAAACAGACCCAGAGTTCAATGGAATAGAATAGAGAGCCCAGAAATGGACCCTCAACTCTATGGTCAACTCATCTTTGACAAAGCAGGAAAGAATGTCCAATGGCAAAAAGACAGTCTCTTCAACAAATGGTGTTGGGAAATTGGATAGCCACATGCAGAAGAATGCAACTGGACCATTTCCTTACACCACACAAAAATAGACTCCAAACGGTTGAAAGACCTCAATGTGAGACAGGAGTCCATCAAAATCCTAAAGGAGAACACAGGCAGCAACCTCTTTGACCTCAGCCGCAGCAACTTCTTCCTAGAAACATCGCCAAAGTCAAGGGAAGCAAGGGCAAAAATGAACTCTTGGGACTTCATCAAGATAAAAAGCTTTTGCAAAGCAAAGGACACAGTCAACAAAACCAAAAGACAACTGACAAATGGGAGAAGATATTTGCAAATGACATATCAGATAAAGGGCTAGTATCCAAAATCTATAAAGAACTCATCAAACTCAACACCCAAAGAACAAAGAATCCAATCAAGAAATGGGCAGAAGACATGAACAGACATTTTTCCAAAGAAGACATCCAAATGGACCAACTGACACATGAAAAAGTGCTCAACATCGCTTGGCATCAGGGAAATCCAAATCAAAACCTCAATGAGATACCACCTCACACCAGTCAGAATGGCTAAAATTAACAAGTCAGGAAACGACAGATGTTGGCGGGGATGCGGAGAAAAGGGAACCCTCCTATACCATGCAAGCTAGTGCAGCCACTCTGGAAAACTGTATGGAGGTTCCTCAAAAAGTTGAAAATAGAGCTACCATATAATCCATCAATTGCACTACTGGGTATTTACCCCAAAGATACAAAAGTAGGGATCCGAAAGGGTATATGCACCCCAATGTTTATAGCAGCAATGTCCACAATAGCGAAACTGTGGAAAGAGCCAAGATGTCCATTGACAGATGAATGGATAAAGCAGTGGCATATATATAAAATGGAATATTATGCAGCCATCAAAGGAATGAGATCTTGCCGTTTGCAACAACGTGGATGGAACTGGAGTGTATTATGCTGAGCGAAATAAGTCAAACAGAGAAAGACATGTATCATATGACCTCACTGATATGAGTAATTCTTGATCTCAGGAAACAAACTGAGAGTTGCTGGAGTTGGGGTGTGTTGGGGGGAGGGATGGGGTGACTGGGTGATGGACACTGGGGAGGTTATGTGCTCTGGTAATCGCTGTGAATTGTGGAAGACTGTTGAATCTCAGATCTGTACCTCTGAAACAAATAATGCAATATATGTTAAGAAAGAAAAAAGAAGAAGAAGAAGAAGATAGCAGGAGGGGAAGAATGAAGGGGGGGAAATTGGAGGGGTAGACGAACCATGAGAGATGATGGACTCTGAAAAACAAACTGAGGGTTCTAGAGAGGAGGGGGGTGGGAGGATGGGTTAGCCTGGTGATGGGTATTGAGGAGGGCACGTTCTGCATGGAGCACTGGGTGTTATGCACAAACAATGAATCATGGAACACTACATCTAAAACTAATGATGTAATGTATCGGGATTATCATAACAATAATTTTTTTTAATAAAAGAAAAGAAACAGAGGCTCTAACTGCTCAGATAAATGAGGCAGAAGAGAGAGTCATTGATATAGAAGACCAAATGATGGAGAATAAGGAAGCTGAGAAAAAGAGAGAAAAACAGTACTGGATCATGAAGGGAGAATTTGAGAAATCAGGAATACCATAAAGAGAAATAATATTTGAATAATAGGGGTCCCAGAAGAGAAGAGAGAGGGAAGGGCAGAAGGTTTATCTGAACAAATTATGTTAAGAACTTCCCTAATCGGGGAAGGAAACAGGCATTCAAGTCCAGGAGGCACAGAGAACCACCCTCAACATCAATAAAAATAGGTCAGCACCGTGACATATAATAGTGAAGCTTGCAAATTTTATAGATAAAGAGAAAATCCTTTAAGTGGCTCTGGACAATGGGTCCTTAACTTACAAGGGTAGACACATAAGGCAGACAGCAGACCTATCCACAGAGAACTGGCAGGCCAGAAAGGACTGCCATGTAATATAGCCAACATGTTAAATGGGAAAAAATATGCAGTCAAAAATACTGTATCCAGCAAGGCTGTCATTCAGAATAGAAGGAGAGATATAGATGTTCCAGGACAAACAAAAAATAAAGGAATATGCAAACACTAAGCCAGCCCTGTGAGAAATATTAAAGTGGATCCTTGAGTGGCGAGAGAGCCCCAAATTAACAAAGACCAGAAAGGAACAGACAAGCTACAGGAAGAGCGACTTTACAGTTAATACAATGACACAAAATTCAAAATTTTCAATTATTACTCTGAATGTAAATGGAATGAATAAATGCTCCAATCAAAAGACATAGGGTATCAGAATGGATTAAAAAAAAAAAAAGACCCTTCAATAAGCTTCTTAGAAGAGACTCATTTTAGACCCAAAGACACCTCCAGATTAAAAGTGAGGAGGTGGAGAAACATTTTTCATGCCAATGGACATCAAATGAAAGCTGGAGTAGCCAACTCTATATCAGACAAACTAGATTTCAAAACAAAGACTCTAATATGAGATGAAGGAGGACCCTATATCATAATAAAGGTGTCTATCCAACAAGAAGAGCTAACAGTTTTAAATATTTGTGCCCCAACTTGGGAGCAGCCATATATATATATAATAAAAAAAATAAAGAAACTCATTGATAATAATGCAATAATAGTAGGCGATTTAACACCCCATTCACATCAAGGACAGGCCATCTAAGCAAAAAGATAAACAAGGAAACAAAGTCTTTGAAAACCCTCCACCATGTGGGCATAGAGGTAACATACCTTAACATAAAAGCCATATGTGAAAGACCCACAGAGAATATCATCCTCAATGGGGAAAAACTGAAACCTTTCCCCTAAGGTCAGGAAAAGGACAGGGATGTCCACTCTCACCACTCTTGTTCAACATAGTACTGTAAGTCCTAGCCTCAGCAATCAGACAACAAAAATAAATAAAAGGTATCCAAATCAGCAAAGAAGAAGTCACACTTTCACTCTTCACAGATGACATCTCTATATAGAAAACCCAAAAGACTCCACCCAAAAACTGCTAGAACTCATATAGGAATTCAGCAAAGTCTCAGGATATAAAATCAACATACAGAAGTCAGTTGCATTATTATGCACTAACACTGAAGCAGAAGAGAGAGAAATTAAGGAATCGATCCCATTTACAATTACAACAAAAACCATAAGATATCTTGGAATAAACTTAACCAAAAAGGTAAAGGATCTGTACTCTGAAACTATAGAATACTCATGAAATAAATAGAGGAAGACAAAGAAATGGAGAAAATTTCCATGCTTATAGATTGGAAGAACAAATATTGTCAACATGTCTATGCTACCCACAGGAATCTACACATTCAATGCAATACCTATCAACATACCATCAGCATTTTTCACAGAGCTGGAACAAACAATCTTAAAATTTGTATGGAACCAGAAAAAAACCTGACTAGCCAAAGAAATGTTGAAAAAGAAAACCAAAGCTGGAGACATCATGATTCCAAACTTCAAGCTGTTTTACAAAGCTGCAATCATCAAGACAGTATGGTACTGGCACAAAAACAGACACATAGATCAATGGAACAGAACAGAAAACCCAGGGATGGACCCTCAACTCTATGGTCAATTAATCTTCAACAAAGCAGGAAAGAATATCCAATGGAAAAAAGACAGTGTCTTCAACAAATGGTGTTGGGAAAATTGGACAGCCACATGCAGAAGAATGAACCTGGACCATTTTCTTACACCATACATAAAGGTAGACTCAAAATGGATAAAAAAACTAATTGTGAGGCAAGAATCCATCAAGATCCTAGAGGAGAACACAGGCAGCAACCTCTTCGACCTTGGCTGCCACAAATTCATGCTAGACACATGTCCAAAGGCAAGGGAAACAAAAACAAAAATGAACTATTGGGATTTCATCAAGATAAAAATCTTTTGTACAGCAAAGGAAGCAGTTGACAATTCAAAAGACAACCTACAGAATGTGAGAAGATGTTTGCAAATGTCTTATAAGATAAAGGGCTAGTATCTTAAATCTATAAAGAACTTATCAAACTCAACACTCAAAGAACAAATAATCTAGTCAAGAAATGATCAGAAAATATGAACAGATATTTCTCCAAAAAAGACATCCAAATGGCCAACAGACACATGAAAAAATGCTCCACATCACTAGGCATCAGGGAAATACAAATCAAAACCATAATGAGATACCACTTCTCACCAACAAGAATGGCTGAAATAACAACTCAGGAAGCAATAGATTTGGGTGAGGATGTGAAGAAAGGGGACCCTCTTACACTGTTGGTGGGAATGCAAACTGGTGCAGCCACTCTGGAAAATGGTACAGAGGTTCCTCTAAAAGATAAAAATATAGCTACCCTACAACTCAGCAACTGCACTGCTAGGTATTGATCCAAAGGATACAAACATAGTGACTCGAAGGGGCACCTGCACCCCAATGTTTATAGCAGCAATGTCCACAATTGCCAAACTATGGAAAGAGCCCAAATGTCCATTGACAGGTGAATGGATAAAGATGATGTGGTGTGTGTATGTATGTATGTATATGTATGTGTGTATATATATATATATATATATATATAATGAAATATTACTCAGCCATCAAAAGAATGAATCTTGCCATTCGCAATGACATGGTATTACTTTAAGCAAAATAAGTCAGTCAGAGAAAGACAAATATAATTTCACTCATAATGTGGAATTTAAGAAACAAAACAGATAAACGTAGGGGAAGGGAACAAAAAATAAAATAAGAGAAAATCAGAGCAAGAGACAAACCAAAAGAGACTCTTAACTGTAGGAAACAAACTGAGCATTGCTGGAGGGATGGTGGGTGGGGGGTATGGTAATTGGCAATAGGCATTTATGAGGGTACTTGATATAATGAGCCCTGGGTGTTGTATGCAACTGATGAATCACTGAACTCTACCTCTGAAACTAATATTGCACTATATTTTAATTAATTGAATTTGTTTATTTATTTTTTTACATTTATTTATTTATTTATTTATTTGAGGGAAAGTGGGAGAGAGAGCAGAATGAGTGTGAGAGAACACAAGTGGGAGGACAGAAGGAGAGGGATAAGCAGGCTCCCCGCTGAGCAGGGAGCCTGATGTGGGGCTCTATTCCAGGACCTTGTATCATGACCCAAGCAGAAAGCAGATGCTTAACCAACTGAGCCACCCAAGTGCCCATAATTGAATTTTTTATGGTTAAATAAAAGATAATTTATTTATTTCCATTTTTATTTGTTTCTAAAAATTAAAAAAAAAAACCTCAAGATTCTTACACGAATGATCTCAAATGAGACCATACAAAGCAATTGAGAGTGAATACAACAATCATTCTCCCCCCCCTTCAGTTTTGCTGCTTTATACAGCTGTTGGACAGAAAATTGAATGGCATGTTCCTGGTTGGACAATTACACCTGTTTATTAAAAAATACACACACACACACACACACACAAAACCCCCTGGAAACAAATATTCAGGATAGTTTGCTACTTGTGTCTGCAAGTCAACTTATAACCTAGTTATTTCTCTTGTTTGGGAGGCACATGGGACTGAAAAATTTAGCTGCCCAATTTTATGTACCCCACAGAAAGCACAAATGAGTCCCAACACACTGTAAACTTTGGAGGGTTGAGTTAGTAGACACTATTTGTTATCTATAGTAGATTCAACTGTTGAGCCTGAACTGGGTTCCAGAAGAATAGTGAAGAACCCCATGTGAAATTGAAAGTGTGAGAACTGTATTCTGTTGCATCATACAAATTTTTGCTAGTTGCATAGACTAAAGAGAGTTTGTTTACTAAATGTCACTGAAGAAAATCCTGACCCAAGTGGCACTACTTAGTCCAAGTGTTTTTGACCAAAAAAAAATTATACAACAATATTTATAGACTCACTTTTAAGATATGGCTGACATTAATACTGTACATATTTTACATGTCAAATACATAGTCCAAGAGTTTATAAAATAAGTTCATGCATTATTACCTCTAAGAATATCATATACCAGATACCCCTCTCTCCCAGTACTTGTGACAACATTTCAGGTGGACAGTTTTATATACAAAATCCAGTTTCTCTGCTGTTTTAAGGTATATATTTAATGAAACTTCAGATATTACTGAGAAACAAAGAAATCTTAGTACATTGAAGATTGAAAGTGTCAATCTGTGGATTTAAAATGTTTCCTTTTAAAAAAAAAACACCCAGGATGCATAACCTCTGTACAAAGAAAAATATAAAAATTCTGGATGATCTTGTTTGATCACACTACATAACTTATAATGAAATGTCATTGGTTAAAAGTTTTTCTACTTTACTCATTCCTCTGACAGCATTAATTTGTGAACTAATATTTATATTTAGTTCAGCAGCATTTATGGCACAGGATCTTTCTCAAAGTGGCAGCGATTTTCCTTAAGTATACAGCACTCTATTTTTTAGCAGCAATTATATTTTTAAAGGTTAACAATTTGTAGAACAAACGTACAACTATACTTACTTTCTACTCTATACTCACTAGTTATAATATTTACAAGGCTAATGCCTACATACAGAATGATCTTTCACTCTCCCCCCCCGCCATGTCTTATTCAAAAGTTTTTGTCCTCCAGTCTTATTTCTGAGTTGATTGGAGAAGTACAGGAGTTTCAGACAAGGTAGCTATGTATTTATCAATGGGATTCTTGATCTGAAGTGAGTATAAAGACAAGACAAAATAATTCTTAGTTCAGGTATGTTCTAGTGCTAACTATTGTTAGTTCTAGGATAAATTGTACTTATTGGCAACCTATAAAAGATGAGACATCTTAAGATGTCCTAATAATCTAAGTCTATAACAGCTAAACAGCAAGAAGGCCATTTTACTCAACTGTGATGCAGTCACCACTGACTAGAATTTGAGGTTAGACTCTAATCCTGTGGTTACTACTGGTAACCAGAAAGTTTAACTAAAGAGGGGTCAGTAAATGAAAAAACTGGAAATATATTTTAAAAGGAATTTATCTCGAGGGAATTATGGTTCTCAAGCATTCTGTGTAAAGAAATTATGCAAAAAGGGAATTGGCAATTTAACATGCGAACTCAAATCCCATGAATACAGTTTTTCAGGATGATGTACTTACTACATGCATCTTTCTTACAATACCTCTCTAAAAATCACCAACTATATATAGTTAAACTTTGTGTTAAAGGACTATTGAGTTATAGGGGGTAACTGGCCATATCAGGTAGCTAGTGACATACCAGTTGTGAAAATTTAGACAAATGAGTTGACAAATTCCTGAAAATAGCAAATTAAGTCCTTTGTCAAAATAGTTATTGAACTATACAGAAATAGTCCAAATCTGGAATTTAGAAATTGTTATCCTATGAAACAAGTTTTCAATTGATAGATTTCTGTAATATCAAGAATTATTTTCATAAATATACAAAACAGAAGAATTTGTTGACTATGTTAATCCTGTGATGAGAAAATAATTTAGAGAGAAGATACTTACCCACAAGTAAGCTGACTGACAAAAACCACAGCCTGACATCAAATGGACAAAAAAACTGAATAAAATGCTGTGAAAAAAATGGCAACTAAAATGGGGGGGGTGGGGGCACAGTTAAGTCATCTAACAAAATTCCACATGGATTTGACTTATTAAAATATTTTACACTTTTTTTTTTAAAGATTTGAAAACATCTGCAAAATATGTAAACATGTAAAATTGTTTGAAAATCCGGCATGGCAAATTTGGTTTGCAAGCGTCATTCAGATGTTTGCCAAGGAAAATAGAGACGTCTCCCCGTAAAACTGCACATGGGAGTTCCTTCCACTTCTATCTTATACTGGATGGCAACCCAGAGGTCTGTGCGGCAGTCACAAACCAGGTACTGTTATCTGGAAGGGAGGGACCGTGGATTTTCCATTGGTTGGAGAAAGACCCAGCTTTAGGTTTTCCCAGATACTCTGCATGTACAGGCTTATGACACTGGACAGCTTCGATGGCATCTTCTACTTTGAACCACTCTCTCTTCCTTCCGATATTAACAGAATCTTCCCAATCTTCTAATATTTCAGTGACAGTAAGAACATAAACATATGTTGTATGCTTTCGGTCTTGGTTCTGCTCAAATATGCCCAGGAGTCTACCTAATTTTCCTTTGACTCCAGCCTCTTCATAAAACTCCCTCAAGACATCCCTGCAGGCTCCTCCTCTGGCTCCATTCCTCCTCTGGGGACAATCCACTGGTCTGGGTACTGGCTGCTGCTCAAGAGCAGCAGCACCTCATCCTCCTGCGCGCTCCGGAAGGACAGGCAGGGCTATCCGCTTCTTGAAGCCCTCCGGGTCATAACATCCGCGTCTGGTTGGGCTTGAACTTCATCATAGAAGCGGGCAGCCGCGGGGGTCCCGGCCGCCACCACCCCGTTGGGGGAGTTGGGGCGCGGGCGAGTCGGGGCACAGGGGCGCCTGTAGGCTAGGCCGCGGCGCTGGGAGCGGTAGCGAGGCTGGTTAGTCCTGGAGCCAGCGGCCGCTTCCACGTGGGCAGGGCGCAAGCCTCAGTCACTGCAGCTGGAGAGGAAAATCCGCCTATGCCCAGGCGTCCATGGAGCCTGCCATCCCCTTGCCTCCGCTCCCCCTAGAATTCAAATAAAATATTAAAAAATATATATATAACATGTATTTTAAAAATAAAATTTTAAAATTTTAAAAATAAAAATTTACTTAAAAATTAAAAATTAAAAAAATAAAAAATAAAAATAAATCCCCCTCCCCCAAACAAACAAAAAAGAAACAGCGTCATCATAATCTCTGGGCAAAGTAATCTTTTTAATTACTTTTTTTCTGAAGGGTTAGAAGTTTCAGGATTCAGAAAAGTTTTTTCTTCATCTGGATTATTAATTCATTTTTAAAATTTTATTTTATTTTATTATGTTAGTCACCATACGAAAATCATTAGTTTTTGATGTAGTGATCCACGATTCATTGTTTTAGTATAACACCCAGTGCTCCGTGCAGTGTGTGCCCTCCTTAATACCCACCACGGGGCTAACCATCCCCCCACTCCCCTTCCCTCTAGAACCCTCAGATTGTTTCTTAGAGTCCATAGCCTCTCATGGTTCGTCTCTCCCTCCAATTCCCCCCCTTTCATTTTTCCCTTCGTTCTCCTAATGTCCTCCATGCTATTCCTTATGTTCCACAAATAAGAAACCATATGATAATTAACTTTCTCTGCTTGACTTATTTCACTTAGCATAATCTCCTCCAGTCCCATCCATGTTGATGTAAAAGTTGGGTATTCATCCTTTCTGATGGCTGAGTAATATTCCATTGTATATATGGACCACATCTTTTTTATCCATTAATCTTTTGAAGGGCATCTCAGCTGTTTCCACAGTTTGGTTATTGCAGACATTGCTGCTATGAACACTGGGGTGCATATGGCCCTTCTTTTCACTACATCTGTGTCTTTGGGGTAAATACCCAGTAGTGCAATTTCTGGGTCTTAGGGTAGCTCTATTTTTAACTTCTTGAGGAACCTCCATACTGTTTTCTAAAGTGGCTGTACCAGCTTGCATTCCGCTCAACAGTGTCAGAGGTTTCCCGTTTCTCCACAACCTCTCCAACATTTGTTGTTTCTTGCCTTGTCAATTTTTGCCATTCTAACTGGTGTAAGGTGGTATCTCAATGTGGTTTTGATTTGAATTTCCCTGATGCCTAATGATAATGAACAGTTTTTCATGTGTCTGTTAGCTATTTGTATGTCTTCTTCAGAGAAGTATCTGTTCATATCTTCTGCCCATGTTTTGACTTGATTATTTGTTTTTGGGTTTATAGATCTTGGATACCAGCCCTTTATCTGTAGTGTCATTTGCAAATATCTTCTCCCATTCTGTGGGTTGCCTCTTTGATTATTAATTCACGCTGGATTCTTATCCAAATTCCTTGTTTCTGAATTTATGTCTTTACAGACTATATTATTGATAATGCATTTGATTCCAAACAGTTCTTTTGAGTTAACAATACTGTTTAAAAATATCTTTGAAATTTTTCTGTCTTACAAAAAAGTTTATCAGCTATTGCTTTATATTTATTCCTGCACTGTCTTCCCAATGCATTGTATTCTTGCTGTATTCACTCTTCTATTTTCTCTTTGTAACAAATCTGATGGCTCCCATTTTTCTGCTTAGTTAGCCTTCTATTTAGCTGGTGACCTATATGCTTGATCTCCTGGTTTATATAGTCATCATGCAATTTGAAATGATCATTGTACTTTTGGTTCAGTGTTTGTTGCCTGTCAAACTTTTGTAAAAATGATGTGCTCAATAAGGTGATGCTGGTTCACTTATTTGAGATGATGTCCAATTCTTACAACCTTGAGAATCTATAGGCTTGACATGAGAAAGGCCTGGGAGTTCCCCTCCTTACCTTTTTTTCTCACATGTGGCTTTAAGTGGTTTACACCAGGTATGTACTTTCCCTCTGAAGTGAGACATGACAACCAGGAAAATCTTTCCTGGCTGCGAGGGACAAAATATGGAAATATGGAAAATTTAATACTAAATATGGAAAACTTAGTACTTTATCAGTGATGCTTTTGAGGAAAGATCTTGCTCAAAAAGGGAAACTGCAAAATTAATAAAGGAAAACCTCACTAAAATGAGTCAGGATTCCAGTCAGGGGAGATCTCACACCACACCACTGCCTATCAGCCCTTTGCATACCCATCAAGAAGAGAGTACTTTGCATTTCCAACAGGAAGAAGACTATGCATTACTACCCCAGCAGGAGGAAAAAAATGTGTTTTTTGTTTTGTTTTCCTGATGGGCTATAGCTCAGCCAGTTAGAGACCTTAAACAAAGTAGCTAATGAAAAGTCACTACACTTGAATTACCAGTTTACCCCAATAAACTTTCCGTTTACAAAATCCCCTTCCAATACCTCCTTTCTTCTATAAGAATAGTCCTTTCCTTTGTTCTCCAGACTTGCCTATGGCTTTGCCATAGGTTGCATGACCCAAATTGTAATTATCTGCTATTCCTTAATAAACCCATTTTTGCTTAAAGTTTTACATTTAATGTTAACAGTGTGAACTGGGGAATGGGGCCATTTGGGCAAGCAGTGAGGACTCTGACATGGTTATATGTCCTGGAGTGTCATATCTGCTGAAGGAGGCATAGGAAACCTACAGCAAATTCTTGGGCTGGGACTATGTCATCTGAGATGGTGTCCTACCAATACTGAATCTGTCTCACTCAGAGACAAGGTCCTGAGTCCTTCTATGTTGGCAATATAGAAGACAGGTGATCCTTGTGGCTATCCAGTTGGTGTATTGGTCATGGGCTAGAAGTGGAGTGGCACAATATAACTTGGAGGCTTTCCTGAAGACTAAATTGCATATCTGGTGCTGGCTGCTATTGGAACAAATTGTTAAGAGCTCCCCTGGATCATCAAAGGCACATTCAGTAACATAATAAGTGGCTTCCCTTTAATTTCCCAAGGAACTCATCCAGTGCACATAAAGATTCTGGACACTTTTATATCCCAGTCTAAGAGAGATCTGCAATGCTATTTGTGAATTCCTGGAACCACCCAGTGAGAGCAATGGACAAATCATGGGGGGTTACAGTCACTGTAACCAGATGGGTTTTGTATGGACAATCACAGATCCAATTAGCTTTTAACAATATTTAATGTATAGAAAGCAGAGGCAAGTGTAATTTAGACATTCCTGCCAGAAAGCCCAATGCCTGAAAAGAAATTCAATCCATCTGCCACAATAACCAGTGGCATGCTGACTTGAGTCCTTCCAACAGGGCTCTCCAACATTCCTCGCTTTTCCATGCAGTGGTGAATTGTGAGCTGGAATCATATTGTTCCAGCATTATATCTGTGTGTTGACTAGGTCTGAGGGGTTTACCAGCAACCTTATTACCCAGCCTATATAAAGCAGTAAGAATAGCCAGAGTCACATAGATCATTGATATTAGATGAGTTTGGGTTAGATTCATTCTGACTGAGCTATTTGTATTTGATTAAAGGTGACTGTGGTTGCTCTCAGGGAGAAAGGAATGGTTACATCATCCAGTGTCGGGTAAGGCCAGGACCTGTAGCTTTCTTGCACACTCTCATCTCTAAATATGGCTCATGTCCACCAAGTGGAGAGTTTCTTTCCCTCCTTAGACACCCAAACTGCCACTGCTTGGTCCCAGGGTGGTGGTTTCCACTTTCTGTAAATCTGTAGGGGAAATAATTTCATTAGCCATCACTTGTAACCATTATATTTAGGGAGAGTGGCCAGCACAAGGAGGCTCCTTCTGGAAAGTCCTCACCATTTTCAGTGTTTCTGAAGAAATTATAAAAACTAATTTGGTGGGCTTTCGGTCTGGGAGCATTGAATGATGAGTGGATCATATTGGACTATCCACTCTGAGTCAGGTTGCCAGCATAAAGCAGAAGGTGAGATGTTTGGAATAGCAAAGCAGAAGAGGGAAGTGGAGTCAGTAGATAAAATTAAAAAAAAAAAGGCATCATCTTGGAGGATAAAAGCTTGAGCCTTGCCATAGATGACCAAAAGTGGATTTTGGAGGATGCATAATAACTTATATGTGGGGTTAAAGGCCCTGGGGGTGAGAGCCAAGCAAGATGAGGGCCTGAGAGAATTTGATCCATTTCAGAGACCACTTGCCCAAAAGTAATTTAATGAGAATCTCATTAAGCATGCCATTATGACACTCAATGAGGCCAGCTGCCTGGGAGCGGTAGCCTAGATGAAAGTTCCAAAGAATATTAAGTTGGAGAGTCCACTGTTTAGTCTCCTATGAGGGAAAGTAGGTGCCCTGGTGAGGGGTAATAATTACTGGTGATCCAAAGGGAACAAGAACCAATTTATTAAGAAAGAGATCGCCTCCTTTGAGGAGGAATTCTGGGTGAAGGTTACCACATTGCTCTTGTATAAAACTTAATGATTATACCTACATATCTGGAAGACCCAGCTGAAGAGGGCAGGCCCTCTTAAAGCAGGGATTTCCTGGTAACCCATGGTTGTGTGGGACCATTTTGTGAGCTGGTAGGAAGGGTTGGTACCCTGAAGAGTCTGTACCAGACAGAGCGTGGAGGGCTTAGTGATGAAATTTGCAATATTGTTGAAAATGACTTCTAGTGTAGAGCAGTTAGTGCAAGCAGAAATATGAGTAACAATGATAAGAATTGGAGAATCTGCTTATTTCTTCCATATCTGGGTGCCCCTCAGATGAACTTGCCTTTTATGAAGTGATCCTCCTTTGTATGAGCTAATTCCCCCATACCTATTGGCCAGATCAAACCAGAAGGTCATGAACAACAGCCCAAGAGTATGTGAAATGTGGATCTGCAAAAGGTCCCTTTTCTAGTCTTCTTAAGTGATAGTTGAACAGGTATAGTTCTGACCATTAGACTGAGCCACAGTGGGAAGGAAGGAGAGTCTCCTTGATTAGAGGTGCCTAAGGCTGTGTAGAATGCTATGGTCTTCCAGCAAGCTGAATTATGTGCTATGGTGGCACTGGCATTGGTGAAAAACAACCACTCACTGAACATCTCAGAAGTTGGTCCAATGGGACCCCAAGGGGCAAGTGGAGGAGGAAGTTGGAGGGCCACTAATGCTTCTTCAAGATTCTTAGGAAAGGGGCTAAGCATAGAGGAAGCCACATCCTCCTATATTTGACATAGGGTTCAATCTTCTCTTAAAGATATCATTTCCATTTTACTAAGGAAGCATCACTGGCCATACTGAGCTTCACTGGCAAACATCTCTAGCCCATGGCATTATAGGAACTTTTGTAGAATAGTACCAGGTGGAGCTGATTAGGGCATTGGTTTCTAAAAGAGCCTGATAGAATGCCGAAAATTGGCACTCAGGGGGAGTTTACCAAGTTACCCCTGGAGACAGGTGCTTAGTTAAGAATTCCTTAGGAAGTCAGGTAAACTCGTGTTTGGTCCAGAGACTCCAGGATGTGGTCAAGGACTTAACTCAGAATGCAGTGCCAGGTGAGACTAAAGGTTGGAGCGGTTGGACTGCCTGCTATGGAGCACCCAAAACACACTGTTGGGTATCACCCCAATTGAAGGTGGCAGACATGCCTGTGCTTGCATATATAGAGCAAGTAATTAGTGAGAGAATAGGGATGTGTTGCCCCCAGAACAGGAAAAGACCGTGTATGCCGTTATGCCTGTCTGAGTGTAGTGGATGGTTTAATGGTGTGTACTTGATTTTTAAGTTTTGATGGTCAGTGAAATTTCTTGGCTCTTGGAGGATCACATGGTGCCCAGAGACTTGACAGATGAGACTGAGCCTTAGATCTAGTGGGAGTGATTGCTCAGTCACATTAATGTAGGTGCTCTGTGAGACTGGGCAAATCTGGCCTTACCACTTCTCCCAGAGGGACCTTCAAGCATAATGCCATCAATATAGTGTCCAAAATGGCACTCTTCCAATTGTAATATATTTAAATCCTAGTGGTAGAGGTTATGTGACATTGCAGTGTAGTTTAAATATACCATGGGGGGCTGTGTAAATGTATACTGAGTCACTTCAAAAATTAAGGCAAATGGGCCCTGAGATTCCTATGTGATATGAACATAATATAACATATCAGCTAGGTCAATGACCACAAAGGATGGTTATTGGACCCATTGTATGCCCTCAATCAATTCTATGAGATTAGGAATTAGAGCCCTGGTTGGGGAAATCTGAGCATTGAGATTTCCATAGTCAGTGGTGAGGTGCCATTCATTAATGCCTGGCTTGAGTACTGGCCAAATGGAACTATTGAAAGAGGGGGGGTGGTTGTGGAATGAATCATTCCTGTTTCAAGCAGATTGTTAATGACAGGGTATAGGCCTTCAGTGCCTTATTTAAGTTGGTACTGGGGGTGATTACCATCTTGACCAGGGGAAGAGGAGATACCAGAGCCCATTTGGCAAGTCCTATCAGGAAGACCAAGAACTTGGGCTGGTTCAAGTGGCATGGCATCATGTCAATGCATCCATATCTATAATGAAAAAAGAAAAAGCCAGAGGGCCATCACCAGAAGGAGCCATTTGATGTGAGTGATCCCAATAGTTATATCCAAATGGGTGTGTTCACCTTTGATTGTCTTACTGGCAATGCACTGTAGGTATACGGGCTCCCCTATTGGGAATTTAGAGGACTTTTCTGGAATGGCAGTAACTTGAACCCCGGTGTCCTATAGGGCCAAAAAGGATTGCACATTTTTATTGTCCCAGTGGATCACCAGTGTAGTATAAAGGCAATTGTCTCCTCCAGGAAGTGGTACAAGTCCCAGGGATCTACGAGTTTTCTAGGGTAGAGGCTCAGGTGCTAACAGTTCTGGAGATTAGGGAAGGGGGAGGAAGGAGTGGGAGAGACTGACTTGGGCCCAGAATGGTTAGTGGGTGACCATGTGGCAAGAAGATGTATGGAAGAAAATAATTATAACCTGTGAGAATGCTAGTTTCAGGGCCTGGGGTTTAGAGACTGGCTGTCCAGAGATTCAGTGACCAGGAACCTCAAGATTTTGTAACTCTCAGTAGAGATTTTCCTGTGTATTCTCATAAGGGGCAAAATTAGGTTAGAAGTTTATTGAAGGAAAAATAGGAAACCCTCTTCTTTGAGAGACATTTGTTCAAGGGACCTTCCTGGGGAAGTGGGAGGGGAGGGGCAAGAGCCTGAAGTATCTGGGTGTCTGGGTGGGAATCCCCTCCACATTTAGCAACCATGCCAATGCCCTCTAGTACCTTTTTAATGGTTTGGCAGTCCTAATAAAATTCAGTATTGTCTTATAATTTGGAGAAGCACCCTGTAAAAATAATTCTCTGGACAGAGGGTCAAATGGATCTTCTTCAGAATTGAAAAAGAGAGGATCAAGGAGAAGTTGGGGAGTATGGTAGAGTAGGAGGACCCTGATCTCACCCTGTCCCACATTTATAACTAGATATCCACAACCAAGTCAATAAACTGGAGAGCAATCTGAAGACTGGCAGAATAAATGACACAATTAATATAGAGATGAAGCTACATCTGAAAGTTTAGGAAGGTGAGAAAAGTGGTAGGAAGGCTGCACAGGGGAGGGAGGGAGCTAGCTACACATGTAGAAGGCAGAGAAATGGGTCCTCACAATAGGGAGCTCTCACGGGGAAAACTAATCCCCATAATGTTTGGCTTTAAAAACCAGAGGGGCTGAATTGTGTGAATTGGTAAAATCAATGGGACTTGGAGCCTAGAGCTTTAAAAGTCAGCTGACTCACCACTGGGTTAGCCAGGAAGGTAAGTGATAGCTCAAAGAGACAGCAGCCTTCAGGAAAGGCAACATAAAAGTGGGAGTTTACACAATACTGGAGGTAAAGAGGAGACAGATTTGTTTTATACTGATTTTGGAGCTTCTTGGGGGACTTCTTCCATTTTTTAAAAAAAAGATTTTATTTATTTGACTGAGAGAGACACAGGGAGAGAGGGAACACAAGCAGGGAGAGTGGGAGAGGGAGAAGCAGGGTTCCCACAGAGCAGGGAACCCAATGAGGGGCTCAATTCCAGGACCCTGGAATTATGACCTGAGCTGAAGGAAGATGTTTAATGACTGAGCCACCCAGGCACCCCAGGGGACTTCTTTCAAAATAAGGGAGCCAGTGGGCACCATTTTCCTTCCCCATCCCCCAACATAAAAACAGAGCAATATGTGGGAAGCAGAGCTCCACAGACACTTGTAGCCTCAGCCCAGGGCTCAGGAAGTTTTGTTAAAGCAGTATGATCACCCTGCCCACTTGTTGGGTACACAGCTGCCTCTGCACACAGCACCAGCCACCAGGCTGCACCCAGCTGTGCACCCCTAGCCACCATCACACACTGGGCCCAGCTGTGCCCAGTTATCGTCATGTGCCACATCCATGCCCCTAGCTGTCCCTGTGTGCAGCCCCCAGCCACCACAGTGCTTCAGGGGATCCAGCATAGGATGGGTAGCCCAGCATGAATTTTGCTAACACCATTGCCCCACATGCCAGTTCCCTGGCACGCATGCCACCTCAGAGCTAGACTGCCTGTGTCTACCTAACTCCACAGAGAGCAAGCACAGCTCACAAAAGAGAGTCAGTACAGAAAACCACACTGAAAGGAAAAGTGACAGACAGCAGCAGGGCATAAGCAACATACAAGGGATACTCTCCTGAAGTGCCAGGCTCTGGTGAACATGGGGCACTGCACTGCACAGCACACTGAGATCTTCTCTTCATGAAGTCACTATTTTTTTATTATTTTATTTATGTATTTATTTTTTTTAAAGATTTTTTATTTATTTGACTGAGAGAACACAAGCAGAGGGAGCAGCAGGCAGAGGGAGAGGGAGAAGCAGGCTCCCTGCTGAGCAAGGAGCCTGATGGGGACTCGATCCCAGGACCCTGGGATCATGACCTGAGCCAAAGGCAGCTGCTTAACCGACTGAGCCACCCAGGCATCCCTATTTATTTATTTTTTTAAAGAAGGAGAGAGAGTGGGGAGAGAGGGGCAGAGGGGGAAGAAGAGAGAGAATCTTAAGCAGACTCCACACCCAGCATGGAGTCCAATGCAGGGCTGTATCTCATGACCCCAAGATCATGACCTGAGCCAAAATCAAGAGTCAGACACTTAACCAATTGAGCCACCCAGGTGTCACAAGAAGTCACTACTTTCAAGAGCAGAAGACATAACATACTTTCTGAATACAGAGAAGCAGACACAGGGAGGCAGACAAATTAATACCAAATGGAAAAACAGGACAATGTCATGGGCAAGATCTAAAAAATAAATAAATAAATAAGGATACTCACTGTACTTGTGAAAAGAGTAAAAGACCTCAGGGAGACTCTTAACATAGAGATAAGGGATAATATAGCAAAGATAAGGAGCTCAATAAATGAAATGATAAACATACTTGATGGAATGAATATCAGGATAGAAGAAGCAGAGACATGAATTAGTGACTTAAAAGACAGAATAATGGAAAGTAATCAAGATGAAAAAAGGTGAAAAAAAGATTTACACAAAAAGAGAATAAACTTAAGGAACTTAGTGCTCCATCAAATATAGTAATATTTGAGTCCCAGAAAAAGAAGAGAGAGAAAAGGAGGCAAAAAATGCATTTGAAGAAAGAATAGCTAAAAACTTCCCTATCTGGGGAAGGAAATAGACATCCAAATGAAGGAGGCATAGAGAACACTCATCAAAATCAACAAAAGCACAGCATGACTGTCAACAAATTATAACCCAAACCTATGCTGCCCGGGGGGACTTAAAGGAACCCCAATAGAAAATGGACTTTATTTTCTGCTGGGAGCTCGTTTGTTCAACAGGGCACCTGAAAGGCTGAATACGTTGTGGTCTCTTTATATGAAATAATAGAGAGTAACCCTCTCCTACCTGGGTCAAGCACCGAACTGGCTGAGCTGAGGGCCCTCACCCGAGCTTTAGAGCTCAATAATGGCAAAAGAGTCAACATATATACTGCCTCCAAATACATCTTCCTGGTTTTACATGCCCATGGTACAATATGAAAATCATCAGGAAATCACACGGCTTCTACTAGCCATACATCAACCCCCAGAAGTAGCAGTTATATATTGCAAGGGGCACCAAAAAGGAATGGATGAAGTATCTGAAGGGAATGCACTGGCTGATGCTGCAGCAAAATTGGTGGCCAGGTCAGCTACCCCTATGATTGCCCCCCTTGTCTGGGATGGCTCCATTACCCAGGAAAGACCCTGCTATTCAGTTGAGGAAATGGGCAACAGAACAGGGATATACTCCCCAGGCTCCAGGCTGGCTCCAGGCAGAGGATGGTAGGGCTTCACCTGCCATCTGCTAACTAATGGAAGGTCCTAAAAACCCTACACCAAGCCTTCCATTTAGGTTAAGATAATGACCCACAAACTCTTTACAAGGAGAAATTTAGATAGGACCTCCTGGTTTGTGTGGGTACCTTCATGCACTAGAATGAGGCCTTCCCCTATAAAACCGAAAAAAGCTTCAGAAGTGATAAAGGCACCAGTAAATCCCTTGGTTTGGACTCTCCCAGTCCCTTCAGAGTGAGTAGCCAAGGTTTGGGGCTTTAATCATTTCACCCTTCTTGCAAGGAGTTTCCTAACTCCCAGCCCCCAAATAACCAACCTCTCCCATTTCACCCTGCAAACCAAGTACTTGTTAGGGCCAGTTTGGGAAGGCCCACATACAGTGATTTAACAACTCCAACTCCATTGCAAAATGCCTGAAGTTGAAGCCTGGATACCTGAAATCCCTCAACCCAGAGAGGACCTCAAACTAGTCTTGAAGTGCCTTTTGCCTGCCCTCTCATCACAGTATGTGGGGAGTTCACTAAAACATTCTCTATCTCTTGCCAGACCCCAGGCTGTACTCAGTCTTGCACTGTGCTTTGGGCATTGCCTCCTAAATGCCTTAACCTATTTTATATCTTTCAGAATAAAGGTCATAAAACTCCAAATGGTGGTGGTTCAGTTGGAGCCTCATGTGGAAGTCAAACCAGACATCTACAGGGGACCCCTTGATAGATCCAGACAAGAGGAACCTGACTGCTTTCCCATCAAATGAGCCGACCAAAAGGAAGTAAGTACAATCCATCGTTGCCCTTATTCCCTATCAGCAGTTAGGGTTACCTCTTCTGAGGCGGGAATGATGAAGGACAATTGGAAGGCAGTCAGGCAGGGACAAGGGGCCCCAGCCCTAAGAGGAAACCACCCTTAAAGGGCTTAAAAGCCCTAAGAGGAAACCACCCTTTAAAAAAAAAGAGGAAATCACCCTTACAGTACCCTGGAAGGAACCCTCCACTTTTTCCCATATGATAGGTGACAAAAACCTGATTGGATAACAGGTGCAGGGAGGATTAATCAGATTAAAACAGCCTGCCAACAAGCCCATAAAAAATCCCTAGACTTAGAAACTCCAGTGGCAACCCCTTCGGGTCCCCTCCCTCCTTGGGAGCTTTGTACTACCACTTTGCTATCACTCAATAAACCTTGCTTTGCTGCCCCCCCACCCCCGCAAAATAGTGATAAAGAAAAAAAAATCTTAAAAGCAGCAAGACAGAATAAATCAGTAATTTACAAGGGAAAACTTATAAGTCTAGCTGGAGATTTCTCAACAAACACTTGTCAAGCCAGAAGGGAGAGGAATGATATATTCAATGTGCTGAATGGGAAAAATCTGCAGCCCAAAATACTTTACCCAGAAAGGGTATCGTTCAGGATACAAGAAGAGATAGTTTATCAGACAAACAAAAACTAAAAGAGACTTGTCCTGCAAGAAATATGAAAGGGGACTCTGAGTGGAAAGGAGAGACCAAACATATCAGTATAAATGTAGGAAATACAAAAGCAGTAAAAATGAATATTTCTGTTAAAAAGTCAGTCAAGGAAACTCACTGTATAAATAAAAGAACAGAGGTTGGCAAGGTAGCAGAAAAAGGGAAAATTCTTACACTGTTGGTGGGAATGCAAACTGGTGCATTCACTCTCGAAAACAGTATGGAGGTTCCTCAGAAAGTTATAAATAGAACTACTCTAAGACCCAGCAATTGCACTACTAGGTATTTACCCAAACATTACAAACATAGTAATTCGAAGGGGTACCTGCACCCCAATGTTTTTCCACTGTCTCACTTGCAGGTGTCTTTAGGTCTAAAATGGGTCTTGTATGCAGCATATCAATGGGTCTTTTTTTGTTTTGTTTTTGTTTTTAATATGTTCTGTCACTTTATACCTTTTGTTTGGAGCATTTAGTCCATTTACATTCAAAGTAATTATTAATAATATGTATTTATTGAGAATTTGTTACTTGTTTTGTGGTTGTTTCAGATTTTCTCTAATCCTTTTTTATTTTTCTTTCATGACTTACTGATTTTCTTTAGTGATATATTTGGAATTCTTTCTCTTTTTTCTTTGCATATTTATTAGTATTTTTGATATATAGTCACCATTAGGTTTGTATGTAACCTCTTCTTCATATAGCAGTCTATATTAAGTTGATGGTTATTTAAGTTTGAGCTCATTCTTATCTCTCCTCCCCACATTTTAAGTGTACTTTGTCATATTTTACATCTTTTTATTTACTTTTTGTTTCAAAGTTTTTATTTAGATTCCAGCTTGTTAATATACAGTGTAATATTATTGACCATTTACACCAACATGGATGGAACTGGAGGGTATTATGATAAATGAAATAAGTCAATCAGAGAAAGACAATTATCATATGGTTTCACTCATATGTGGAATATAAGAATTAGTGCAGAGTATCATAGGGGAAGGGAGGGAAAACTGAATGGGAAGAAATCAGAGAGGGAGACAAATCATGAGAGACTCTTGACTCTGGAAAACAAACTGAGGGTTGGAGAAGGGGAGGCAGGTGGGGGGATGGGGTAACTGGGAGATAGGCATTAAGGAGGGCATATATTGTGAGGGGGCTGAGCAAGATGGTGGAGGAGTAGGAGACCTGGATTTCGTCTGGCCTCAGGAATTCAGCTGGATAGGGATCAAACCATTCTGAACACCTACAAACTCAACAGGAGATCGAAGAAAAGAATAGCAACAACTCTGAACAGAAAAGCGACCACTTTCTGGAAGGTAGGACGTGCGGAGAAGTGAATCCGAGGTGATATTCGGGAGGATAGATGGTGGGGGAGAGGGCCTCCGTTGGTCGCTTCTGGCAAGTGATAGAGCCATGGAGCACAAAATCGGAACTTTTAGAAGTCAGCTCTGCTGAGGTACGTCGCTCCAGTGGCTAAGCGGGCAGTGGAACCCTTGCGGGACAGTGTGGTCTCAGGACCCTCGGGGTCACAGAAAGACTGGGGGTGCCTGAGTGTGGCAGAGCTCCCAGCTATCAAAGTGGGGAAGCCAGCTTCAGAGATGGAGGGGAGGTGTGGGCTCTCAGCTCGAGGTTGCCATAAACCGTGATCCACGGCACAGTCGGGCCACTGCTCCTCCAGCAGGGACCCAACAAGTGGCAGATCCGGGGAGACTCCCCTTCCTCCCCTGGGAGGAGCGGCACGGGAGCGCACTGCAGGGATCTGCTGGGTTTGGAGACTCCACACTGAGTCGGGTGCCAGAGATAGACGCACGGTCACAGGCCAGGTGAGAATGGAGTGTGGCCAGAGACCGGGTAAACGGGAGTGACTGCTTTTCTCTGGGGGCTCACTGAGGAGTGGGGCCCCTAGTTCTCAGCTCCTCCAGGGTGGAGATTGGGAGGCCGCCATTTTCACTCTCATCCTCCAAAGCTGTACAGAAAGCTTGCAGGGAACAAAAGCTCCTGAGAGCAAACCCGAGCAGATTACTTAGCCTGGACCAGGCAAGGGCAGGCCAATTCCACCTCCCGCAAATACATCTGGGAACCACGGCAACAGGCTCCTCCCCCAGAGGATCAGCAAGAACAGCCAGCCAAGACCAAGTTTACCCATCAATGAGAATGGCAGAACTCCAGTGCTAGGGGAATACTGCACATAGAATCCATGGCTTTTTTTTTTTTACCAGGATTCTTTAGTCTTTTGAAGTTAATTTTTTTTTTTAACTGTCTTTTTTTTTTTTTGAATTTTTCTTTTTCCCTTTTTCAACCAACACCTAATCAATCCCTTTTTTAAAAAAAACATTTTTATTTTTTATTTTAGAGTCATATTCTATCCCTTCATAGTAGTTACCCATATTTTGGCATATATATATAAGTTGTTCTCTCTTTAAAATTTTGAGATAGTTTCTTCTAACAGATCAAAATATACCCTAAATCTCTAGTGTATGGTTTTGTTCTACTCTCCTCCCTGATCACATTCTTTCCCTTTTTTTTCTTTCTTTTTTTTTAAATCCTCTTTTCTTTTTTCAAACAACTTCTTATGAATTCTTTTTATAAAATTTTTTTATAATTTTCATCTTTACAGTCATATTCCATCCCTTCATCATATCAACCCTTATTT